>NW_025766221.1:0-56200 GCF_003918875.1 Haliotis rubra | reverse complement strand
TCAGATAACCGAATTTGATTTATTCAGAAATATTTTAAATGCAAATGTGCTTAATAAAATGTGATATTTAAAACTATTACCGCTTATTCAGATAACCGAATTTGATTTATTCAGAAATATTTTAAAATGGAAATGTGATTAATAAAATGTGGATATTTAAAACTATTGGCCGCTTTTATTCAGATAACCGAATTTGATTTATTCAGAAATATTTTAAATGGAAATGTGCTTAATAAAATGTGATATTTAAAACTATTGGCCGCTTATTCAGATAACCGAATTTGAATTTATTCAGAAATATTTTAAATGGAAATGTGCTTAATAAAATGTGATATTTAAAAACTATTGGCCGCTTATTCAGATAACCGAATTTGATTTATTCAGAAATATTTTAAATGGAAATGTGATTAATAAAATGTGATATTTAAAACTATTGGCCGCTTACTCAGATAACCGAATTTGATTTATTCAGAAATATTTTAAATGGAAATGTGGATTAATAAAATGTGATATTTAAAACTATTGGCCCAGCTTATTCAGATAACTGAATTTGATTTATTCAGAAATATTTTAAAATGGAAATGTGATTAATAAAATGTGATATTTAAAAACTATTGGCCGCTTATTCAGATAACCGAATTTGATTTATTCAGAAATATTTTAAAATGGAAATGTGCTTAATAAAATGTGATATTTAAAACTATTGGCCATTATTCAGATAACCGAATTTTGATTTATTCAGAAATATTTTAAATGGAAATGTGATTAATAAAATGTGATATTTAAAACTATTGGTCGCTAATTCAGATAACCGAATTTGATTTATTCAGAAATTTAATTTTATTTTAAAATGGAAATGTGATTAATAAAATGTGATATTTAAAACTATTGGCCGCTTATTCAGATAACCGAATTTGATTTATTCAGAAATATTTTAAATGGAAATGTGATTAATAAAATGTGATATTTAAAACTATTGGCCGCTTATTCAGATAACCGAATTTGATTTATTCAGAAATATTTTAAAATGGAAATGTGCTTAATAAAATGTGATATTTAAAACTATTGGCCGCTTATTCAGATAACCTGAATTTGATTTATTCAGAAATATTTTAAATGGAAATGTGATTAATAAAATGTGATATTTAAAACTATTGGCCGCTTATTCAGATAACCTGAATTTGATTTATTCAGAAATATTTTAAATGGAAATGTGCTTAATAAAATGTGATATTTAAAACTATTGGCCGCTTATTCAGATAACCGAATTTGATTTATTCAGAAATATTTTAAAATGGAAATGTGCTTAATAAAATGTGATATTAAAACCATTGGCCGCTTAATTCAGATAACCGAATTTGATTTATTCAGAAATATTTTAAATGGAAATGTGATTAATAAAATGTGATATTTAAAACTATTGGCCGCTTATTCAGATAACCGAATTTGATTTATTCAGAAATATTTTAAATGGAAATGTGCTTAATAAAATGTGATATTTAAAACTATTGGCCGCTTATTCAGATAACCGAATTTGATTTATTCAGAAATATTTTAAATGGAAATGTGATTAATAAAATGTGATATTTAAAACTATTGGCCGCTTATTCAGATAACCGAATTTGATTTATTCAGAAATATTTTAAATGGAAATGTGCTTAATAAAATGTGATATTTAAAACTATTGGCCGCTTATTCAGATAACCGAATTTGATTTATTCAGAAATATTTTAAATGGAAATGTGATTAATAAAATGTGATATTTAAAACTATTGGCCGCTTACTCAGATAACCGAATTTGATTTATTCAGAAATATTTTAAATGGAAATGTGCTTAATAAAATGTGATATTTAAAACTATTGGCCGCTTATTCAGATAACCGAATTTGATTTATTCAGAAATATTTTAAATGGAAATGTGATTAATAAAATGTGATATTTAAAACTATTGGCCGCTTTATTCAGATAACCGAATTTGATTTATTCAGAAATATTTTAAATGGAAATGTGATTAATAAAATGTGATATTTAAAACTATTGGCCGCTTTATTCAGATAACCGAATTTGATTTATTCAGAAATATTTTTAAATGGAAATGTGATTAATAAAATGTGATATTTAAAACTATTGGCCGCTTATTCAGATAACCGAATTTGATTTATTCAGAAATATTTTTTAATGGAAATGTGATTAATAAAATGTGATATTTAAAACTATTGGCCGCTTATTCAGATAACCGAATTTGATTTATTCAGAAATATTTTAAATGGAAATGTGATTAATAAAATGTGATATTTAAAACTATTGGCCGCTTATTCAGATAACCGAATTTGATTTATTCAGAAATATTTTAAATGGAAATGTGCTTAATAAAATGTGATATTTAAAACTATTGGCCGCTTATTCAGATAACCGAATTTGATTTATTCAGAAATATTTTAAATGGAAATGTGATTAATAAAATGTGATATTTAAAACTATTGGTCGCTTATTCAGATAACCGAATTTGATTTATTCAGAAATATTTTAAATGGAAATGTGATTAATAAAATGTGATATTTTAAACTATTGGCCGCTTACTACTCAGATAACCGAATTTGATTTATTCAGAAATATTTTAAATGGAAATGTGCTTAATAAAATGTGATATTTAAAACTATTGGCCGCTTATTCAGATAACCGAATTTGATTTATTCAGAAATATTTTAAATGGAAATGTGATTAATAAAATGTGATATTTAAAACTATTGGCCGCTTATTCAGATAACCGAATTTGATTTATTCAGAAATCTTTTAAATGGAAATGTGATTAATAAAATGTGATATTTAAAACTATTGGCCGCTTACTCAGATAACCGAATTTGATTTATTCAGAAATATTTTAAATGGAAATGTGATTAATAAAATGTGATATTTAAAACTATTGGCCGCTTATTCAGATAACCGAATTTGATTTATTCAGAAATATTTTAAATGGAAATGTGCTTAATAAAATGTGATATTTAAAACTATTGGCCGCTTATTCAGATAACCGAATTTGATTTATTCAGAAATATTTTAAATGGAAATGTGATTAATAAAATGTGATATTTAAAACTATTGGCCGCTTATTCAGATAACCGAATTTGATTTATTCAGAAATATTTTAAATGGAAATGTGCTTAATAAAATGTGATATTTAAAACTATTGGCCGCTTACTCAGATAAATCGAATTTGATTTATTCAGAAATATTTTAAAATGGAAATGTGCTTAATAAAATGTGATATTTAAAACTATTGGCCGCTTATTCAGATAACCGAATTTGATTTATTCAGAAATATTTTAAATGGAAATGTGATTAATAAAATGTGATATTTAAAACTATTGGCCGCTTATTCAGATAACCGAATTTGATTTATTCAGAAATATTTTAAATGGAAATGTGCTTAATAAAATGTGATATTTAAAACTATTGGCCGCTTATTCAGATAACCGAATTTGATTTATTCAGAAATATTTTAAATGGAAATGTGCTTAATAAAATGTGATATTTAAAACTATTGGCCGCTTATTCAGATAACCGAATTTGATTTATTCAGAAATATTTTAAATGGAAATGTGATTAATAAAATGTGATATTTAAAACTATTGGCCGCTTATTCAGATAACCGAATTTGATTTATTCAGAAATATTTTAAATGGAAATGTGCTTAATAAAATGTGATATTTAAAACTATTGGCCGCTTATTCAGATAACCGAATTTGATTTATTCAGAAATATTTTAAATGGAAATGTGCTTAATAAAATGTGATATTTAAAACTATTGGCCGCTTATTCAGATAACCGAATTTGATTTATTCAGAAATATTTTAAATGGAAATGTGATTAATAAAATGTGATATTTAAAACTATTGGCCGCTTACTCAGATAACCGAATTTGATTTATTCAGAAATATTTTAAATGGAAATGTGATTAATAAAATGTGATATTTAAAACTATTGGCCGCTTATTCAGATAACCGAATTTGATTTATTCAGAAATATTTTAAATGGAAATGTGCTTAATAAAATGTGATATTTAAAACTATTGGCCGCTTATTCAGATAACCGAATTTGATTTATTCAGAAATATTTTAAAATGGAAATGTGATTAATAAAATGTGATATTTAAAACTATTGGCCGCTTATTCAGATAACCGAATTTGATTTATTCAGAAATATTTTAAATGGAAATGTGCTTAATAAAATGTGATATTTAAAACTATTGGCCGCTTATTCAGATAACCGAATTTGATTTATTCAGAAATATTTTAAAAAGTGGAAATGTGCTTAATAAAATGTGATATTTAAAAACTATTGGCCGCTTATTCAGATAACCGAATTTGATTTATTCAGAAATATTTTAATGGAAATGTGATTAATAAAATGTGATATTTAAAACTATTGGCCGCTTATTCAGATAACCGAATTTGATTTATTCAGAAATATTTTAAATGGAAATGTGGATTAATAAAATGTGATATTTAAAACTATTGGCCGCTTATTCAGATAACCGAATTTGATTTATTCAGAAATATTTTAAATGGAAATGTGCTTAATAAAATGTGATATTTAAAACTATTGGCCGCTTACTCAGATAACCGAATTTGATTTATTCAGAAATATTTTAAATGGAAATGTGCTTAATAAAATGTGATATTTAAAACTATTGGCCGCTTATTCAGATAACCGAATTTGATTTATTCAGAAATATTTTAAATGGAAATGTGCTTAATAAAATGTGATATTTAAAACTATTGGCCGCTTATTCAGATAACCGAATTTGATTTATTCAGAAATATTTTAAATGGAAATGTGATTAATAAAATGTGATATTTAAAACTATTGGCCGCTTTACTCAGATAACCTGATTTTGATTTATTCAGAAATATTTTAAATGGAAATGTGCTTAATAAAATGTGATATTTAAAACTATTGGCCGCTTACTCAGATAACCGAATTTGATTTATTCAGAAATATTTTAAATGCAAATGTGATTAATAAAATGTGATATTTAAAACTATTGGCCGCTTACTCAGATAACCGAATTTGATTTATTCAGAAATATTTTAAATGGAAATGTGATTAATAAAATGTGATATTTAAAACTATTGGTCGCTTATTCAGATAACCGAATTTGATTTATTCAGAAATATTTTAAATGGAAATGTGATTAATAAAATGTGATATTTAAAACTATTGGCCGCTTATTCAGATAACCGAATTTAATTTATTCAGAAATATTTTAAATGGAAATGTGATTAATAAAATGTGATATTTAAAACTATTGGCCGCTTATTCAGATAACCGAATTTGATTTATTCAGAAATATTTTAAATGGAAATGTGATTAATAAAATGTGATATTTAAAACTATTGGCCGCTTATTCAGATAACCGAATTTGATTTATTCAGAAATATTTTAAATGGAAATGTGATTAATAAAATGTGATATTTAAAACTATTGGCCGCTTATTCAGATAACCGAATTTGATTTATTCAGAAATATTTTTAAATGGAAATGTGATTAATAAAATGTGATATTTAAAAACTATTGGCCGCTTATTCAGATAACCGAATTTGATTTATTCAGAAATATTTTAAATGGAAATGTGCTTAATAAAATGTGATATTTAAAACTATTGGCCGCTTATTCAGATAACCGAATTTGATTTATTCAGAAATATTTTAAATGGAAATGTGATTAATAAAATGTGATATTTAAAACTATTGGCCGCTTATTCAGATAACCGAATTTGATTTATTCAGAAATATTTTAAATGGAAATGTGATTAATAAAATGTGATATTTAAAACTATTGGCCGCTTATTCAGATAACCGAATTTGATTTATTCAGAAATATTTTAAATGGAAATGTGATTAATAAAATGTGATATTTAAAACTATTGGCCGCTTATTCAGATAACCGAATTTGATTTATTCAGAAATATTTTAAATGGAAATGTGATTAATAAAATGTGATATTTAAAACTATTGGCCGCTTATTCAGATAACCGAATTTGATTTATTCAGAAATATTTTAAATGGAAATGTGATTAATAAAATGTGATATTTAAAACTATTGGCCGCGTACTCAGATAACCGAATTTGATTTATTCAGAAATATTTTAAATGGAAATGTGCTTAATAAAATGTGATATTTAAAACTATTGGCCGCTTATTCAGATAACCGAATTTGATTTATTCAGAAATATTTTAAATGGAAATGTGCTTAATAAAATGTGATATTTAAAACTATTGGCCGCTTATTCAGATAACCGAATTTGATTTATTCAGAAATATTTTAAATGGAAATGTGATTAATAAAATGTGATATTTAAAACTATTGGCCGCTTATTCAGATAACCGAATTTGATTTATTCAGAAATATTTTAAATGGAAATGTGCTTAATAAAATGTGATATTTAAAACTATTGGCCGCTTATTCAGATAACCGAATTTGATTTATTCAGAAATATTTTAAATGGAAATGTGATTAATAAAATGTGATATTTAAAACTATTGGCCGCTTATTCAGATAACCGAATTTGATTTATTCAGAAATATTTTAAATGGAAATGTGATTAATAAAATGTGATATTTAAAACTATTGGCCGCTTACTCAGATAACCGAATTTGATTTATTCAGAAATATTTTAAATGGAAATGTGATTAATAAAATGTGATATTTAAAACTATTGGCCGCTTATTCAGATAACCGAATTTGATTTATTCAGAAATATTTTTAAATGGAAATGTGATTAATAAAATGTGATATTTAAAACTATTGGCCGCTTATTCAGATAACCGAATTTGATTTATTCAGAAATATTTTAAATGGAAATGTGATTAATAAAATGTATATTTAAAACTATTGGCCGCTTATTCAGATAACCGAATTTGATTTATTCAGAAATATTTTAAATGGAAATGTGCTTAATAAAATGTGATATTTAAAACTATTGGCCGCTTACTCAGATAACCGAATTTGATTTATTCAGAAATATTTTAAATGGAAATGTGATTAATAAAATGTGATATTTAAAACTATTGGCCGCTTATTCAGATAACCGAATTTGATTTATTCAGAAATATTTTAAATGGAAATGTGATTAATAAAATGTGATATTTAAAACTATTGGCCGCTTATTCAGATAACCGAATTTGATTTATTCAGAAATATTTTAAATGGAAATGTGATTAATAAAATGTGATATTTAAAACTATTGGCCGCTTATTCAGATAACCGAATTTGATTTATTCAGAAATATTTTAAATGGAAATGTGATTAATAAAATGTGATATTTAAAACTATTGGCCGCTTATTCAGATAACCGAATTTGATTTATTCAGAAATATTTTAAATGGAAATGTGCTTAATAAAATGTGATATTTAAAACTATTGGCCGCTTATTCAGATAACCGAATTTGATTTATTCAGAAATATTTTAAATGGAAATGTGCTTAATAAAATGTGATATTTAAAACTATTGGCCGCTTATTCAGATAACCGAATTTGATTTATTCAGAAATATTTTAAATGGAAATGTGCTTAATAAAATGTGATATTTAAAACTATTGGCCGCTTATTCAGATAACCGAATTTGATTTATTCAGAAATATTTTAAATGGAAATGTGATTAATAAAATGTGATATTTAAAACTATTGGCCGCTTATTCAGATAACCGAATTTGATTTATTCAGAAATATTTTAAATGGAAATGTGCTTAATAAAATGTGATATTTAAAACTATTGGCCGCTTATTCAGATAACCGAATTTGATTTATTCAGAAATATTTTAAATGGAAATGTGATTAATAAAATGTGATATTTAAAACTATTGGCCGCTTATTCAGATAACCGAATTTGATTTATTCAGAAATATTTTAAATGGAAATGTGATTAATAAAATGTGATATTTAAAACTATTGGCCGCTTATTCAGATAACCGAATTTGATTTATTCAGAAATATTTTAAATGGAAATGTGATTAATAAAATGTGATATTTAAAACTATTGGCCGCTTATTCAGATAACCGAATTTGATTTATTCAGAAATATTTTTAATGGAAATGTGATTAATAAAATGTGATATTTAAAACTATTGGCCGCTAATTCAGATAACCGAATTTGATTTATTCAGAAATCTTTTAAATGGAAATGTGATTAATAAAATGTGATATTTAAAACTATTGGCCGCTTACTCAGATAACCGAATTTGATTTATTCAGAAATATTTTAAAATGGAAATGTGCTTAATAAAATGTGATATTTAAAACTATTGGCCGCTTATTCAGATAACCGAATTTGATTTATTCAGAAATATTTTAAATGGAAATGTGATTAATAAAATGTGATATTTAAAACTATTGGCCGCTTATTCAGATAACCGAATTTGATTTATTCAGAAATATTTTAAATGGAAATGTGATTAATAAAATGTGATATTTAAAACTATTGGCCGCTTACTCAGATAACCGAATTTGATTTATTCAGAAATATTTTAAATGGAAATGTGCTTAATAAAATGTGATATTTAAAACTATTGGCCGCTTATTCAGATAACCGAATTTGATTTATTCAGAAATATTTTAAATGGAAATGTGATTAATAAAATGTGATATTTAAAACTATTGGCCTCTTATTCAGATAACCGAATTTGATTTATTCAGAAATATTTTAAATGGAAATGTGATTAATAAAATGTGATATTTAAAACTATTGGCCGCTTACTCAGATAACCGAATTTGATTTATTCAGAAATATTTTTAATGGAAATGTGCTTAATAAAATGTGATATTTAAAACTATTGGCCGCTTATTCAGATAACCGAATTTGATTTATTCAGAAATCTTTTAAATGGAAATGTGATTAATAAAATGTGATATTTAAAACTATTGGCCGCTTACTCAGATAACCGAATTTGATTTATTCAGAAATATTTTAAATGGAAATGTGATTAATAAAATGTGATATTTAAAACTATTGGCCGCTTATTCAGATAACCGAATTTGATTTATTCAGAAATATTTTAAATGGAAATGTGCTTAATAAAATGTGATATTTAAAACTATTGGCCGCTTATTCAGATAACCGAATTTGATTTATTCAGAAATATTTTAAATGGAAATGTGATTAATAAAATGTGATATTTAAAACTATTGGCCGCGTACTCAGATAACCGAATTTGATTTATTCAGAAATATTTTAAATGGAAATGTGATTAATAAAATGTGATATTTAAGAACTATTGGCCGCTTACTCAGATAACCGAATTTGATTTATTCAGAAATATTTTAAATGGAAATGTGATTAATAAAATGTGATATTTAAAACTATTGGCCGCTTATTCAGATAACCGAATTTGATTTATTCAGAAATATTTTAATGGAAATGTGATTAATAAAATGTGATATTTAAAACTATTGGTCGCTTATTCAGATAACCGAATTTGATTTATTCAGAAATATTTTAAATGGAAATGTGATTAATAAAATGTGATATTTAAAACTATTGGCCGCTTATTCAGATAACCGAATTTGATTTATTCAGAAATATTTTAAATGGAAATGTGATTAATAAAATGTGATATTTAAAACTATTGGCCGCTTATTCAGATAACCGAATTTGATTTATTCAGAAATCTTTTAAATGGAAATGTGCTTAATAAAATGTGATATTTAAAACTATTGGCCGCTTATTCAGATAACCGAATTTGATTTATTCAGTAATATCTTAAAATGGAAATGTGATTAATAAAATGTGATATTTAAAACTATTGGCCGCTTATTCAGATAACCGAATTTAATTTATTCAGAAATATTTTAAATGGAAATGTGATTAATAAAATGTGATATTTAAAACTATTGGCCGCTTACTCAGGTAACCGAATTTGATTTATTCAGAAATATTTTAAATGGAAATGTGATTAATAAAATGTGATATTTTAAACTATTGGCCGCTTACTCAGGTAACCGAATTATTTGAAACGGAAATCTGATTAATGAAATGTAAAGTTATTTTTTTAATCTGTATTGACAGTATTTACATATATCCTGTCACGTTCATGAAATGTTTAAGAACTGAGTAGATAATAAATTCGAAGGGATCTCAAGACACAATTCAACGTTTGTTATTTAGTTCCTTGTGGTCCTGGAACCTTCTATATCAATGGCTACTGTGAACGATGTGACATTGGCCGCTACAGCAACATCACGGCGGCGACATCTTGTCATGCATGTCCCAAGGGCAAGTCCACACCCGGGAGGTCTTCCTTGAGTATAGAGGAATGTACAGGTACGATGCAATACACTCAGTGGTTCATTGTGTTTACCACGTAAATCAGTCACCCGTGAATACATTGGGCTTGTGAAATATGAAGCGTATCTACGATTTGCGTGCATGCCTCAAGGAAGTAAATAAAAAATATAAGTAAATCGCATGAAATGTGCGATCCCTACGATTGCCTGAAAGGGAAGCAATAAGTAGGCTGTGGCACAAGAAATGGACAATGCAGGATTTGTCAGGAAAATGTGATTATCACAGCACGTAGAGTAAGAGAGGAAGAATACCTGTTATCACAAAATGCAGATGTATAGCGTTTATATTAGGAGATTCTCGAGAATCTTTTGAAGCTACAGTTGACACAATAGACATGTCTGCTGACATGGCAGGCTTAAAATCAATAATGACAAATCTCAAGTAATATTGAAAGGTTCCAGGAAGAATAATAGAGCAAGGTTGACAAATATTGAGTGGAATCCAGAATGGTTACTAGGAGTTGTTTTTTCAACAGATATAATTTTTTAAAATTCATTTAATAATAAAAGATGAATGAAAAGAATCACTACTCTCCTCGGTAGAATTGCTGTTATCAAGGCTTTATTCCTTTCAAAATTAAACTTACTATTTCTAGCACTACCTAACCCTCCTGGTTATTTCCTGAAGGAGTTGAATAAAATGTTAATTACATTTCATTGGAGTGGGAAACCAGATACGTGTAAACATATGAAAGAGAGTGGTCTTGGTATGGTTCAAGTCTTGTCCTATGTTAGTTAATTGAAGCTATCTTGTATGAGAAAACTGAATCAAAATGGAAAGGCAGTACTTTTCGAGCTAAAGCATTATAAAATCAATAATGTTTTTGGGTTGGATACTGTCTTTTGCGTTTGATAAGTTCTCAAAGAATATACCGCCTGGGTCATTTGATGACTTTACAACAAAGATATCACCATTGGTAAAGAGATTATCTTTTATTCTAAATGGTTTGATAGAGGTATCAGCCAAGTACGAGATAAATCCTGAAGGAAACTAACTAACTCTTGAACAAATCCAATGCACTTTTCAACTTAATACCAACTTCCTTCTTTATCGAGGGTTAACCCAGGCTATAAAGAAAATACCAGGATGAGTTGAACATATGTCAACCCACATCTTTTGTCCAACTGGATGATAATCCTGTTGTCAGTGAAACTGCTATCAGTTAGGAAAGGTGTTGGAGTTAAGAAGTGTTAATATTTTATCTTGAATGCATGTGATACTCTTCTAAAATGTAATCTGAAGTGTGAGGAATGTGTTCTCTCTGCTGAAAGTGGGAAAATATATTTTTATATAAGACTACTTTAGATACCGAGTTGAGATGGTTTCAGTAACTATCAACTAACTCATGTTTATATAAAATCAACTTAACTGAGTGTAATTCTTGGGTTTTGTTTCAATGTAAAGTTGAATCAATAACACTGATTACAATCAGTACCTTTACTTTATGATAAGCGCCCACAAATCCATAATTTGAAATTTGACCTTCAGCTTATTCTGTTTGATCTGATATATATATACTGAAATATATATACTGATGTGTTTGACCTACTTTAGTTTGACCTTTGCTTTCAGATAAATTCATTATCTATAAATGTATAAAAGTTGTGAAAACAACTTTAGATATGAAACACTTTAAACATTATATCCCAACAGGCATATCAATGAAAGAAATATTGCTTATAGCAAAGGCCAACAAGCGAAGTTATGTACTTAGTGGATTGTACCATGAACTAGCTGATGTACATATGTCGATATCTACTGCCAGGTGGTCTTGATTTAATGAGTGCAATTCTAGATTGCTTAAATGTATGTTCTGATGTGGCTTTGGTACAACTTGTTATAGTTTAGTGCTGAATGTGAGTGAAGCTGAGTGTGAATGAGTGTCTGTGTCAGCGTTAAATTTCAAACATATCTTAGCCCATAATGTCATACATTTAATATGAACCTCACTAACAGATAAATATAGATAGATAGATAACAATATTTTTGCTTTATACTCCTATATAATCTTGCTTGTATCTTCTAATGTTGCCCATGTTTCATATCTGATGTGAACCAAGCACTGCCCTGGGTATCTGGTTTTGTATGTAACAGGGACTCAGAAATAAAATATTAATTACAAAAAATGAAAAGAAAAGAAAGAAAGAAATGCACAATAGTGCAGAGTTACGTATGCCCTATTTGGTCCTAGCACCCGTCGGTTTCGCTCTGGCTGAAACCAGGCTGTGACTTTATTGGTTGGTTAAAAATAGCGGCTACTCAACCAAGCGACGGTAACTATAGCAACATTGTCTTGAAAGACCGTGGAGTATAGACCATGACATGTTGAGGGACATATTTCACGACTAGTATTCCTTTGCCCGAGTTATCGACTCCCTTTTATCAACTTCACTTAACATAGGTTTTGTTCCATTAAAAACGTTTATATATGCATTATGTGTACTTTCTATGATGTTGATCTCATCTTTTTGTGGCACTTATATTTTCAGTTGATGTGCATGTTCCTCAAGGTAACGTGAAGACTATACATTCCTTCTAATATTACAAAATATGTCATTTGTTTGAAACTCTTGGATTTAATATTTCTTGAGGACAGTAGTCATTTCAAAGTAAATTTATGTCACAAGAATTAAAGTCGTCTAACACCAAATATAACAAAAGCAACATACCGACAAACACTGGGAACATTAGTTGCTGGTCGTTGTATGGGGTTCGGTGACTTGGCTGATGGCTTGTCGACGTACTGGCGTTGTTGTTCATTGTATCCACCACTAGTTTGTCTGATCAGGATTTGAATATTACCAAGCTGACGTTATACTGAGTGCAGTGTGAAAACAGCACACACACAGGCAATGCCAGATGCAATTACTATGTAACAGTTGATGAAATACTTTTGATCATTCCAAAAATATTCCTCTTACTAGTTATTACATACCTGTGAAAATCCGGATTAGAACTGGTCTTCAGCAAACCATGCTTGTCGTAAGTGGCTACTTACGGTATCGGGTGGTCTGGTTCGCTGACTCGGTTCACACATGTCATCGTATCCCAATTGCATAGATCAATGATCATGATGTCAATTACCGGATTGTCTGGTCCAGGCTCCATTGTTACAGACCACCATGTTAGTGCTCGAATATTACTAGCGAGGCGCTAAACAACAAACAATCAAATAAAAAACTCACACACAAAAGAACAAAACAAAATAAAAATAAAACGAAAACAAAACGTTATTGCACTGTTTGGAGTTCGATGTAAGATTGGTTTTAAGATAAAACTCTGATTATACAACTGATTACTATTCAAACCATATCTCTATTACATGTTTGTTATTCAGATTTCCCATTGGCTGTAGTTGCGGGTGTTGTGGTCTCTGTCGTAGCAGTCGTAGCAGTGGTTGTTGCTGCGTACTTCTACGGGAAATGGTGAGTGCGGTTCTAAAGTGATAAAGAATGGTCCACGTGTGAATCGAAGACATACATATATAGAACGTCATACTAGTACATTTGGATGTTTTGTATTGAACGGGAAGATGTCATTGGAGCAAAGAAACGAGTTCGAAGAGCTCTTTCGAACTCGTTGTTTCTCTGCTCCCCTGACATCTTCTCGTTCAATACGAAACATCCAAATGCACCAGTATGGCGTTCTATATTATATACTTTCTTATCTTGCATTAATCTGTTACTTAATAAAACAGAACCGGCAGGGGTTTAACACGGAATCTGGGGTGCAATACGGAATTTGACCACGTCCTAAGTTTACATGAGTATATAATAAAGCAATTTAGCTAGATCGTTCTTATTTTAATTTCAAAATATTAGGGTGAAGCATGTGTAAACATTCGTTACTTACAAGAGTAACTTCAGAATACTATGATATCATAACTCAAGCAGTCAGTAATGTTTCATCCGTGATGATCCGGGTTAGAATTGATCTTCAATAACCCATGCTTGTCGTAAGAGGCGACTTATAGGATCGGATGGTTAGGCTCGCAGACTTGGTTGACACATGTCATCGTATCCCGATTGCGTAGACCGATGCTCATGCTGTTGATCACTGGATTCTCTGATCCAGACTCGATTGTTTAGACACCGCCGCCATATAGCTGGAATATTGCTGAGTGCGGCGTAAAACTAAACACACTCACTCACTCAGTAATGTTTCTTTGTTAAAGGAAGCATCAGAAGGCGAAGGTCAGCGCATCTAACACCAATGTCCAGGAAACCTCAACAACAGGAAAACACACAGCAAATATCAGGTTCAAACCCGGTCCTCCATGTTCAGCTGGAGAGGCATGGACCCATAACACCAACCTAACTGACTTTAGTAAGGGCGGTTCAGTTTGGTGTGCCACACCGATTCCTCCCCAAGCCACAGAACCTCCACCTCCATACAGTCGGTTATCTGTCCCTGGGACTACTGACGCCTTCAATACGTCCACGGGTCATTACGGAGCTGATGGTGACATGACAAGCTACGGACAGGGCAGTACGGATGTTGGAACACGTGGTGGGCTAGGAAAAGAGTTCGGGACAGACACAGAAAGGTCAGATCGAGATACGGTGTCAAGGTCATCTGGAGGACAATCCCCACGAGGAAGTTCACAGGATTCTGGAAATGGAAGACGTACCTGTGAGTTTTCACTTCGCTGACATGAACGTTGATAGAAGGAATTCCATATCCATGTTTAACATGGACCCAATATAAAATGCTAATTTTGTCCGGACAGAAAACTGTTCAGAGAACTGGACTGGAAATAATCCATCTGTAACTTTTGTTTAGTCAGAGTGAAAACAAACTGTACATAACCCAAACATTAGAAATTAGTTGTTCAAAATAATCACCAAGCATGTGGACAAAGGGGCGACATTCATTGCCGATTAACGGGACCAGTAGGTAGGGCCCGTTGGTCGTTCGAATCGAGTGCGGATATGTGATGGTCCCAGAAACCTGATGGTCTGGTCGAGATTCCATTTTAACAGACCGCCATAATAGAACTGGAGTGCGGCCTTAATCAACAACCAACCAACCAACCAACCAACCAACCAGCCAACCAAAACGTTCATGTTCATGTCAGTGAATTCATTTTAATGATAATTGATTGTGATTCATATGACCCGTGATGTAAATTGTCAACAATGGTTGATGCTCTGTTTGATTGGCATTTTAGTACTTGGTGAATAATAAGAAAGGCATAGTACCTTATGGATGACAACTTTATATACCATGATGCGACGTTTCCGTATAGGTTCTTATTCCTTTGTGAAGCAAGAGTGAATGCTTGATGCGTACAACTGATGCATGATTTAGAGACGCGTCGATTCACTATAAACATATCCCTGTTTCAGCCTTTTGTATCACATAAAATGTCAACATTTTGTATTCTTGATGCGCTTGATACTGAATATGTATCTATTTACGTGTAATGTGCCTGTTGACAATGTAAATATACCCATTATACATTTTGTGATGCAAACAAGATGAAATATATTCTGTTTTTGTTCAATAGTGATTTGACATATCTATGCACTCTAACACTTTCATTACTGAATCAGGTGCCCAGGCGACTGATCCGGCCTGTATCTCGGTTTCAAGGGAGGTAATCCCTCCCTCTCACCTTCAGAAGTAGACTCATCATGGCGCCATACTGAAAGGAGCCATATGGTGACGTGTTCAAATTCTCTATATTGTTTTCTTTAATGTGCAAGGCGCCCTCCTCCTTTTCCCTCAAAATGCAAGTCATTTGTATATTACACGTCTAAATATCAAGTAGTATTTCATACAGAACCTGAAACAAATGTTGGTACAAATACAGCCCTTGAAAGTCTATGATAGTTGGCAAGTCTGGATAACTGAAGTTTCAGATGAACCGATTTAGGTACCATTATTTCTAGAAGCCACAACTCCTTCTTTAAGTTTACACTCATCCCTGCATCATAACTAAACTTCTAAATCTCATTCTTATCAGAATAGCTGAAACATAACCTTCAGAAGAGAGTGATTTTTCTGACCATTTTGACCTATTTCTTGTTCAAAACATTTGTGTTCACTGTAGGTTAAAATTTCATACCGTTTAATATTGAATTCCTTGCAATACTCAAAAACATACTGGCGTAACAATTCGATACTATTCCATATGTGTTAATAAAATATGAACAATATTCTGGAATGTTTAAACAGGGAATGACAAATACTCATGGGAAAGTTCACAGTTTGCATAAATGTAATTAAATATACGATCGATGAAACAGAATGGGAGGTTTGCTTGTTTCAGTTACTATATAGAACGTTGAGAAGTGTGATAACATATTTTGTATGTTGGAAAACTAGCAGGGCCTCGTTTCACAAAGCTCTCGTAAGCCTAAGATCTCGTAACTTTTCTCGTTGCATTCGAATCTCCTATACTGTAACATTGGAGGTACGAATGCTACCAGAAAAGTTACGAGATCTTAAGCTTACGAGAGCTTTGTGAAACGGGGCCCAGGATCATTGTCCCGCACCCTCAACACCCCCCATCCCGCTAAACCTATGGAAATTAGATTTTTTATCTCATATCAAAGTTTTGAAAAGGGTCCTAACGGTTACCAATATTGCAGTAGAAGATATTGAGATCGAAGCTCATGATGTCAATCACTGGATATTGTCTGTCGATTATCTACAGATCGGATATAGCTGGAATCATGCTGGGTGCGGATTAGCACAGTAACAAACAAAATGATAAATCTGAATACACTGAAATAATAAAATCTGTCAAGAATACCCACCTGCACACGAGGGTACGACAACGCTTTCGAGAAAATATGTGAAGTGGCAGTAAAATATTCCCATCTACCCATGGTGTACCTCACTGATCAATGTTATTCAATACAATTACATGTACTGTCAAAACGCCGCTTCAGCTGATATACCCTCCTGAACGAGAAATGTATGGAGGCCGAGAAGGGCCATCGCTTTCTCGCAGCCGTTCTCTTCCCCTTCTCTGTCACCATAGAAATGCAAGAGGCCAGAGAAACGACTTCTGTCTTTTTCGTATTTGGAGCTATGCTTAAAGACAAAAACTAGACGGATGTGGAGGAGCGAGATTCCAGCAGCTCCTTCCCTTGATCGATCGAGCAGTCGAGCAGGAACGTTCTCAGAGTTTTCAGAGAACCATACGTCTCTTGCTCAAAAGTTCAACATCCATGTCCTCAAAAAATGATTTATGGTGGACGTTGAACTCACACGAGGTCATACATTGAATCTCTACCCCATTAATAATATCTAAGAATATGTTAAACCGGACATTATCAATGATAACACGTGCATGACTCAGCTGTAAGTTCAGATTTCCTATGTAATGGAAATTGTTTGCTTCTATTCTTTTTTTACTCTTTAACTTTCTGTCCAAACAGGAGTTTTAATAGTACCGGACACATTGACATATCTTTCTCTATCAACCTTTTCTGTGTATTTTCTTGCTATAACCCACTAGTCCGGACCTCTGTCTAAAACGTATTTAAGTTTCGATCACACCATGCCATGTAAGGAAATGAATGTGCACATACACTAGAGGCCTAAAGAAACGTTGCCCTCCTACCTTTATGAATTACTGAAAAACTATCAAAGATATTTTAGAAGGTTTTAGTTTACAAGCAATCTTAACAACACAGCTTTATGCAAATCACGAAACAAAATCTCAAATGCATTCATATTTTGGTGAAATGCATCTTTTTGAAGAGTTAAATTGTCCTATATTCGTCAATGCCGAAGTAAACCAATAATAGTGATTTTCAGGTCCAAAAGAAAGGTTGAAATAAAATTCTGCTTTGGGACAATGATAAACCACTTAAAGTTACCATTTTTTCAACTATTAAAACAAGAAACAACTGTTGTAGAGTGTGTAGAATTGTAACCTAATCATTGCTGTGATTTCATTTTTTTTAAACATTTTCTGTGAAAGTGAAAACAAGTAAAACGTGTCTTTGAAATTGTGAAAAATGTTTAGGAACATCTAAAATTATGTTTGTTAACATTTTTGCTTGCAAAGTAACATTTTTCCATTTTTTGTTTACACATAGCAATATCAGTCGCCAAAACGCAGCAATATTCAAGCAGTATTTACATCCATTTCACATGTAGAATGATTCTGTAGAGTATAAAGAGAGCCTAGAAGACATGATCTGATACACAAGTACGAGAAATATGTCACGATTAACAGCTGAAGTGAGAGAAAGAGCCATTGGGATGGTGCAGATGGTCGACGTACAATGCTGTTGCCAACGCCCTTGAATGCCACTGTAAGACTTATTCAGGGCTTCAGACAGACAGACTGGGATCACCCAGACCAAGAAGTGGACGTCCACGCATCACAACGCCAAGTACATCCGTCATTAAGGAAGGAGGGTAACGTTTCTTTTGGCGTTTAGTGTATATGTTATGTTTTGTGCCCGATGCAACGTTCCATCTGCGAAGCGTGGATAAAATACCGTATGTTACCTCCCTTCGTGCGACCACAGAGAACCCGTCATGAATATCACGTGATGGTGAGTGTCGTTGTGTGTCAGAGCTAGGTATCACGTGATGAGGCGAAGACTTTAATCACAAGTTTACCCATCAGCCACTTGCATGTCAACGTGTTAAAGTCACATCTCCTATTGACTTCATAAGTGAGTCAGTGAGTGAGTCAGTGAGTGAGCGTGTGTTTGTTTTACGCCGCACTCAGCAATATTCCAGCTGTACGGCGGCGGTCTGTAAATAGTCGAGGCTGGAGCAGACAATCTTGTGATCAACAGCATGAGCATCGATCTACACAACTGGGGTACGATGACATGAGTCAACCAAGTCAGCGAGCCTGACCACCCGATCCCGTTAGCCGGAGTGAATTGCAGCGGGGTTGAGTGAGTTAATAAGTGATTTGATGAGTGAGTGAGTGAGTTGAAGCGATAGTGAATGAGTGAGAGAGTAAGTGCTTGAGGTGAGGTGAAATTGGGTTTAACGTCGTGCTTGAGAATATTTCGCTCATATGACGACGTGCATGCGTGTGTATGTGTATGTGCGGCTGCTTGTGCTAGCCCAGACTAAAGCTGGTTTTATAGTGCTAGCCCACTGAGATACCATGCCGCAGTGAAGCATGAATACCCCACTCAGACACATTATACTGACTCCGAGCCGACCAGTCCTTCCTTGTTGTGCCCATTAATGCCGAGCGCCAGGCAGGGACCAAAGTACCATAGTTTAACGTCTTTTGGTATGACACGGTCGGGGATCGAACCCGCGACCTTCCACTCTCTCGGGCGGACGCTCTAATCACTACACCACGGAGGCGGTCAGTAAGTGCTTGTAAGTTAGTGGGGAATCAAACCTAGGTCGTTAACAACCGGGATATCTCACAGCCCTGTACATCATGACCGTATCTCAGTCACGGGTCAATACATTGGCTGACCAGTGTCAAAGGCATTATGACATCTACAAAGGTAGCTTTCAGTTCAGGCTCAAGGCAAGCAAGGTGAAAGAGAAAATTTGTTCCTATTCTGATTTGTGAACTCCGATGAACGTTGGTCAAGGTCATTTGCAGGGTGATTTTCTACTTCAGGCCACGTGCGTTTGGAAGTAGACTAAGGCTTAGTCTCTGAATATATATAATTTTGATAGTAACAAACAAGCCCATTTATATTGAAAAGGAGCCGTAGAGAGACCAGAGATTCAGAACCTGAACCTGAGGAAATCTAGACTTGCTTTATTTAGGGCTTTAGCACTGCAGAGAGGGCTTGGCAGTAGGGAAATTAATGTGGTTCAGGGACTGTGAGACAGACTAGTTTGGAAGATACATTACGCAAGTGTCACATGATCTGCGAGCTACAACCTTCAGATCTAAATTGATATGGTTTACAGACGTATAATGCTGTCAAAAGTAAAACATTCTCTCACAAAATAAATAAACATACGCCCATAAGTTCTAAAGAGTTTTATAAGTTCTTAATAACTATTTCTCCAGAAACATTATAAACACAACACATTTCTCACAATATTGAGAAAAATGAACGTTGAACGTCTAATTAATTCCAATGTCTCTACACTATGTGTCATATTAACACAGCAGATTTATAGTCGAAGATTTTGAACTATAACATATTTGCTTAGACATCATCACATATACTCATGTGGAGATCTCGTCTCAGTAAAGACTGTGTTTATCCAGTTCGGAACAACAAATTTTGTCTTCCCCTCTACAGATATTTTTGTACAAATTTAAACTAAAATATTCATATAGATTTAACTTATGGTGCAATGCACCCGTGAATATCCGGGTTAGAACTGATCTTAAGTCGGGTCAGTCAGGATCGGGTGTGTAGGCTCGCTGACTTGGTTGACACACATCATCGTATCCCAATTGCGTAGATCGATGCTCGTGCTGTTGATCACTGGATTGTCTGGTCCAGACTAAACTTTACTCACTCACTCACTCAGTCTGTCATTCCCATCATTTTGATATAAGACATTCAAAACAAGTTGTCACTATGCTGCATTGCATCACGAGCTACAAGAATTGTCGTAATTTTTAGACAACATTATTCCCAGACAGAAAAAATGCATCCAGGTATTTATAGTCAGACACCGTTGTGTCGAAGTTGGATGGACCCATGCGAATACTTCGAATAATCCGAGGCTCGACACTACCGTTAAAGATGACTAAATAAGAAAAATGCCACTACTTCGAGATAGCCGTACGGTCAACATCAAAATTCGACACAACGGTGTTAAACTGTATATGTAAATATCCTCCCCGTCATGTTGCGTAATCCGAGCTCCTTCCGAGTCAGGCTGATCGGGCGAGGAATGACATGTCAGCATGTCTTCGCCCAGCTGAGTGAAATTCCCACGTAACGCCATGTGCGGATAATGTCATCCTCGCGCATTCAGCTCATTACAGATGGGCCCGTCTCAAATACACCGTTTTAATCAATCATATATCTCGTCTACAACCTGCACTGTCACTTGAAACACTGGGAACCAGCCACACGGCCCAGTACTCTCACGTAGATGTAATGTACGCGACTTAAACCAAGGTTACTGGTTTACATCACTCCCTTTGATATACAGTTCTTTAAGTGTTGCCGGTATGGAACAGGGTGTACACCGAGCTTTTTGATATACAATTCTTTCAGTGTTGGTGGTATGGTAAAGGGGTCACACAGAGCATTGGATTGTTTGCCTGTGAATATTGTAGTTTCATTTACTTCTGTTTATTATTTATATTAATGGTACATATGTTTTATTGTTAAAGGAAATTTAGCGTGAAATGTTGCTAAAGGGTACACACTCAGTCATCTTACAGGACGTATGGGCGTTGTTTAGATATGCAATTTTCTGAAGTAACAAAAATAATACAGGTGATATTTAGGTTCACTGAGTTAATATTTATGAGAACAAGATCAATTTAGGTGTTCTCCTGACCAGACGTGCTGCCCGTGACGTGAATACGTTTAGTAAATCTATAGTAAGCAATGTATACAGGTATATGGTCTTACAAAAGTGAAATTTCAGGACATCAACGACAGTACAAATATTGCGTATTGGTTATTTCCTCCTATGGAAAATGTAACAGTATTCTCACACTGTGCAATGCTAGCGTCAAATGGGTGATGGGTAGTCTGTCATACAGACCCTGAAGCAAATATATCCAATCATCCCACGCAAGTCTAGAAAATGTGGCATATCTAGATATCCTCAGCTTCTGAAAATGAAGAAAGTCTCAGGGCTCATTTTCATTATATTTTATTTGTTTTACTATGAATTTTTTTCCAGTAAAATATGTTCACTTCAGAGACTAGTTGTTAGTCTAGGTGATGCGGTAGCCTAGTAGTGAACAGGTGTGATTTGAGTCGAACGTGGGACAAAGTTTAGCGTCAGATGGAAGAATATTCTACAGCACTGGGGCGATGTGAGAGAATGTTCTGTAGCCAAAGGAGTTTAGTCTGTAGGAAGGAACTGTGAGTGAGTTGCTGTCACTGGAGCGAAGTTGTCGAGGTGGTACATATGGAGTAAGTAAGTCACTAAGGTAGTCAGGGCTGGTGTTGTTGAGGCATCTGTATGTAATGCTGAGCACCTTGAACTGTATTCTGGCTCTGATGGGCAGCCAGTGAAGCTCTCCAAGGATGGGTGATATATACGCATACTTCCTGGTTTGGGTAATGATCCTAGCCGCTGTGTTGTGGACCATTTGTAGTCGGGATAGATGTCTGTCACTAATGCCCTGCAACAAACAAATGATTTGGAATATATGTTGGGTGATGCATGTGGAGCAGCTTCAACCGTAGTGTTACCAAGTCTTCCAACAACACAACAAATATACCCTGCCATTATATTGCTGGAATATTCCTACAAGCGGCGTAAACCCCAACTCACTCACTCACACAAGATATGATGTATTAGCTACAAGTCAGGTTATTTTACACTGATGCGAGCACCTGGTGTCTTCACTGATCATTTTCACAGCTATTTGTCTATTAAAACCAAACGGAATTTGTTTCTGAGGATAGTCCTGACTTGGTGTTCTTTAGCACTGATGATCTATATCTTAAATATTTTGTTCCTTACGTTTAGGCTGTGTGCTATATCTCAGAGCTGTTATAATGGGTTTTGAATCGGCGGAAGAATGAAAGACCTATCTGGTAATCTTGTTCATAATGTTCTGGAGATCCGATGATCATAGCGTTGGCAACAGAACAAAGTGAATTTTCGAAAAGAAAACACCATGTTACCAGAGAATATTAATCTAGTGATTCACACATAATTCCAAGAAGAATATCGATTGGTAAACACGTCGTGATGGCTTATAGAAGGTAAATTCCTCTTCATTATTTGCAACATTAGCAAATCTACAGAAACAACTGTATACGTACCATTAAAGGAAAAACAAACTGATTTTCAGTCAATTAGGGCACACATTTTCTGAATAGCCTTTGCATAAGTCAAGTCAAAATGGTGCAAATATATTGATTTTGATTCAGAAATAGATTGACAGAACTCAGGATAATTGAATGAACAGCTAGTTGAGGTACCACTTTAAACTGAAAATATTATATAAAACCTCTTCCACATAGTAAAACAATCGACCTCTTAATTCATTCTATATTTATCATATGGAAAGGTTGTGTTGTGGATTTTCTGAACTTTTCCCGAGATATCTACGAAGTCAAGTAAACAGCCAGATATGCCGATTTGGGTATTATTTTCATTTGTATACATTATGCAATACTATATCAATTGTCTTGCTGACGTCGAAGAAGACTGCCCCCTCCCCTCGCAGTTATTCAATGCATATTTATTTTAAAACAGTCTCCCAGAGATATGCGAGTTCATAAGCAGCAAAATCTCCAGGTATTGCATCAGGTTGTTAATTATCACTAAAGAAATTATGTACGTTTTTAGACACACACATTTCGAAAACTGTGGCAAGGTAACCTGTAAGTATAAGTTTGACATTCATTTAGCCCACGTATCTTTAAGATTTGCATCACCGAAGCTTTCAAGATATGATTAAGGTTGCAGTTTGCTAGTGACATGTGCCCCCTGGCAAACCTTTGCGAGACCACTCCTGTTGCCAGGCTGTGAGGCTTTGAGTGGAGCAGAATGCATTTGTGATGTATACTGATCAATAATTAGTCACAGAGATTGTTGGTTTTCTTATTGTTATATATGATATATAATACGAACCTGGGCCTAGATTTTCGAAGCTCTCTTAGCGCTAAGATAGTCGCAAGTGCCATACATTAACATTAACTTACGACTAACTTAGAGCTAAGAGAGCTTCGAAAATCTAGGCCCAGGCCTCTGTTGGTCTCGTAAGATGCGACTAACGGTTTGTTGACACATGTCATCGTATGCCAACTGTGTAGATGGATGCGCATGTTGTTTATCACCGGATTGTCTGGTCCAGACTCGATTATTTACAGACAGCCGCCGTATAGCTGGCATAAAACTAAACTCACACACTCCGTTGGTCTCTTTGGTTGAAGTCCACTCCGCAAAACGACTCTGTAAAAAGAACGTAGTGTATACAATCCCGCGTAGTTCTGATAATACGATTATGAGGTTATGAGATTAGTATTGCATTCATCAATGTGACAAATATGGTGTCCAAAATGAAACTCTTCTCCAGTTTTCTCGATTCAATCTCATGAAGACTTCAAACTGAAAACTGGAACGACTTTCTAAACGACTACTGAATAAATATTTGTAATATTTGACATCTTTATCACTCAACACGAGGGGCGTCGGGGTAGCCTCGTGGTTAAAGCGTTCGCTCGTCACACCGAAGACCCGGGTTCGATTCCCCACATGGGTACAATGTGTGAAGCCCATTTCTGGTGTCCCCTACCGTGATATTACTGGAATACTGCTAAAAGCGGTGCAAAACTAGTGAGTGAGTGAGTGTAAAACCAAACTCACTCACTCACTTAAAATGACGTTTCTAGTCGTCTTAAGTGGACCTCGATGAGCATAGGGTGGTCTTGTTATGCTCTTGCCGTATAATGGTAAATAATGGTACTTGATGTTGCCTTGCTGGTGATCGGCATAAATGTGACAAAACAAGCCTCATGGCTCAGAGTTAGTATAGCCTCTGGCTGGTTATCCTTGAAGGGTTAGTACAGGCAAGCAAATGAAGCCTCGTTTCATCCAACATCATCTTTTTCCAGGCTACTGTGAATCATTCGAGAATGCAGCAATATGCTATTGGATATCGACGGAGGCAAAGTCGTTTGTGGATGCACAGCAGTCATGCTCTGCAGCATGGGAGGAATGTTAGTGCAAATGGACTCCGAAGACATATTTGAATTAGTGAGACGAAAGATGGTGGATAAAGGGGACTTTTGGGTTGGACTGACTCGCAATGGCCAAGGTGAGACGCATGGTTTATATATTTACATGCAATCAATATGTCTGCGAGACGAGGATCTGCCTACCATCCTTACATTGACTTGGTTCCTACACAATATGGCCATTAAAGCACACAGGGTTATTTGCTATTTAAAAAATCATAATATTGATTGAGTTCCTTTTTATTTATACTGGGGAAAATAAGAATGGATTTGTCTAATTGAGAGGGTCGATGGGGCCCCTGGGATACTGTGGGGAATACTAGATTGCCCCTGAACTTTCTTGGGAAAATATTTTTCTTTTTCCGTGGTGTATTGAAGGGAAATTGTTGCCACAGAAGTAATAAGGCGTTTCTTTTAATATTTATGAATTCAATTATGTTACATGACCGTTCCCAAAGGGGTGTCTTTATAAGACACATGCAAACGAAACGACCCCACCTTACTGAACACGAAGTATGAAAATGGTTTTGCGAGCGTTGCCAAGCGAAAAGCTTTCTAATTTGATCGACAGTTTTGGGAAAACAAAACTGCAGCTAATGTTCAGAAACCATTAAATCCAACCATTGTGACACATTGATGAGAAATAACAACGAATATTTTTTATGATAACAATTCTTAAGTAATTCACAATTTAGTCCACATAATAAACCATACAGATTGTGTTTGTGGCTACAGATTTTCTATGGAACAATACCAAGGAACCATCACGAGAGCAATGGATGCCAGGAGAACCTAATTACACGGGGTCTTGCACAAGGATCATTCAAGTTTATGGAGGCAGGGATTACGGGAAGCATTACTTGGCTGATTATTACTGTACTGAGAAATTCAAGTACATCTGCCAAAAAGAGTATACATTCGGTAAGAAGAAGTGCATTTAAATGAGTGAAAATGAATTTACGTCCCTATTGGAAATACTGCAGCAATATCACCAAATGTACACCTAACCTAGGTCGTGAAGGTAGTGGGTCTTCAGCAACCCATGCTTGTCGTACAAGATTGATGCTCACGCTGTTGATCACTGGATTATCTGGTCCAGACTTGATTATTTACAGACCTCCGCCATATAGCTGGAATATTGTTGAGTGCGGCGTTAAATTACAACCAACCAACCTAAACTAGGCTTTACAATGGGGTGATTATATTTTGTGCTTGATACGTGGAGGCTGTTGTCATGTACATTCTCATATATGTTCGGATGAACAACTGACTTGCCTTTGCACGTGTTTGTGATGTTTACGCTCACTGTTTTTTGCAAACACCTGGTATCATCACTGCTTGTCATTGATCCATATATAAAGTCAGAACTGTACAACTTATTTTTCATAGACATGAAAGTGGGCAACTTTTTGCATCGTTGTTAATGTCACTAGTACGGTATCATAAATCACTCGATACAACAGTACAATATAAAGATGGGCTATAGATCATCAGCAACTGAAGATTTATAACCATATGTGCAACCTGCATGGACCCTAGCTGGAATCATTTCAACTTTTCAGCAGCTGGCGATTGTAGTCAAATTTAGCCAAAATCAAAATGACAAAAATACTACATTTGAAACATCTGGTAAATTTAACTTTCCTTTGAATGTTTGAATGGTATAAGCAATGTCGCAGTCCCTATATCCTATTGAATGATATAGGACATGTCGCAGTCCCAATATCCTATTGAATGATGTAGGACATGTCGCAGTCCCTATATCCTAATGAATAGTATAGGACATGTCACAGTCCCTATATCCTATTGAATGATATAGGACATGTCGCAGTCCCTGTATACTATTGAATGATATAGGACATGTCGCAGTCCCTATATCCTATTGAATGATTTAGGACATGTCGCAGTCCCTATATACTATTGAATGATATAGGACATGTCGCAGTCCCTATATACTATTGAATGATTTAGGACATGTCGCAGTCCTATATACTATTGAATGATATAGGACATGTCGCAGTCCCTATATACTATTGAATGATATAGGACATGTCGCAGTCCTATATACTATTGACTGATATAGGACATGTCGCAGTCCTATATACTATTGAATGATATAGGACATGTCGCAGTCCCTATATACTATTGAATGATATAGGACATGTCGCAGTCCTATATACTATTGAATGATATAGGACATGTCGCAGTCCTATATACTATTGAATGATATAGGACATGTCGCAGTCCCTATATACTATTGAATGATTTAGGACATGTCGCAGTCCCTATATACTATTGAATGATATAGGACATGTCGCAGTCCCAATATCCTATTGAATGATTTAGGACATGTCGCAGTCCCTATATACTATTGAATGATATAGGACATGTCGCAGTCCCTATATACTATTGAATGATATAGGACATGTCGCAGTCCCTATATACTATTGAATGATATAGGACATGTCGCAGTCCCTATATACTATTGAATGATATAGGACATGTCGCAGTCCTATATACTATTGAATGATATAGGACATGTCGCAGTCCCTATATACTATTGAATGATATAGGACATGTCGCAGTCCTATATACTATTGAATGATATAGGACATGTCGCAGTCCCTATATACTATTGAATGATATAGGACATGTTGCAGTCCCTATATACTATTGAATGATTTAGGACATGTCGCAGTCCTATATACTATTGACTGATATAGGACATGTCGCAGTCCCAATATTCTATTGACTGATATAGGACATGTCGCAGTCCCTATATACTATTGAATGATATAGGACATGTCGCAATCTCTATTTTGTTCAAAAAGCAATGAATGAATAACTGGTGATGGCGATATCACTAGATCCTTACATTGTAATTCGAAACATCTGACTGTAGAATAGTAACTGTGGACGAACTTGGGTTGTATATTTTGACACAGGTTATAAAAATGACTTTTTATTCTCACAGATGAATACAACATTGGAAAAGGCGCATCCGAGAATGCTCTCACCTGTGGTCACTGTCCAGTGACATCACATCAAGATGTTGGAAGCCTGTCATGCGCACGAGTGTGTACCGTCACGCCAGCGTGCGTTGGTTTTACCTACAGCGGGACGTTGTCAAGATGTACATTGTTTCAGATGTCGTTCAACTGTAACGTTGATGTGTCTAATACAGTTGTCACGGCTGTACAACGACAATGCAGCTGGACATTATAAACTCTACATACATATGCATGTACATTACATGTGCATGTACATTACATGTGGGTGTCCGTTCAATAAATTCTCTACACTGATAAGGGTAGACATTGGTACGCGCGAGTATAGCGCTTTAGGTCCTACTAATGTGCCTTCAAGACACATCCGATACACTTTCCGATGCATAGAAACTGCTGTACATTCGATTGTCTTGAAACATGTTAGGTTATTGCCTTCAGAAAAAAACTTAACAACTCATGAAAACAAGAAAGAAAACAAGATATATAACAAGGTAACAAGAACTAGGTACTTCATGTGCCCAAAACAAATGTCCAAAAACGATACCACGTGTTTGAAAGGGCATTAAAGAAAAACAAACGATACAGAAATTGTAGATTGGTATATTTCATTTCAGAATTTTTTGTCAATAACACTTGTACAAAAACTCATTTCACTGAATCCTTTACAATCATTAGGACAGGCCAATAAAGAAGTAAGGGTTCCAAAATGAATGCTTCATTCAAACACACATGACGAGGCAAGAGTTAAAAATGTCACACGAGATGGTCCCATAAGTGTTCGATTAGATTCATACCCGGTTAATATGCCGCCCATGGTGAAACCTGAATGTTGGCGTTGCGAGGAAGTTCTGAGTCAACCTTGCCGCATGTGCTGGAAAATGATTCCACGAGACTGTTTTGGGATGGACTGGTTGTCAAATTTCATCTCGATAACGCTGTGCATTCAGGTTTCCTCGAATAACAACGAGCCTCGTTTTGGCGTCACCGCAGATACCACCCCAAACCAGTAAACATCCGCCTCCGCATTTGATGAATGCAATTCTGTGCCAAACCGTCACCAACTCTTCAGTACACACGCTTCCGACCATCGTTCCTGAAGATGCAAAATCTGCTCTTGTCGGAAAACATTACCCAGGCCTAGTCTCGCCGTTGGCAAAGTTGAAGTCGCCTGGCCCACACCAGACTGTTGGCTCGCTGTGGGTAAAGAATTCTCTGCAGTAGGGGCGAAGTTTTCGGATGCCATGTGCCTGCAATCTCCTGTACACGGTTTGTCGACTTATCACGTGTCCCATTGCCGTCCTTGCCGTTAACGTCGTCGTGATGAAGCGGTTCCGGAGATGAAGTACCGGGATGCGACTTTCTTTAATAGCCGTGGTCACTCGTGGTCTCCCGCTTCTCGGCCTAACCTTCTCATCCTAACCTTCTGGCGACGTCGGTTTGCGTTGCTCCCAATTGGACCATTCCAACGACTCTTTCTCTCTCTCTCATCGCTGTCAAACGTGTCGTGTAATAATTTCGGAAATTTCTTCAGTTGTTAAATATGTACTTTTGTACACTCGGTAATCTCACCACTTTATGTAATCACTGATGTTACTTTAACCAGTCTTTACTATCCACCGAATCAGAAGCTAGTGGTTTAATATTACTGCAACAATATATAAAGAGAATTCTGAATACTGACACCAGGTGTTCGAAAGGCGTGAACATGCCTTGCCCTACTGGTAGCACCCAGGAGGCGGGCTTGTAAAGAAACTAGACAGTCAACTCATCGACGGACAAGAAAAGCCGCTCAAAGATTCCAAGAAAAGACGAGTCACAATAGTACATACACTGGGCGCTTTGAAACTAATTTAATCGATGTGTATACATATTGTGCAGTGTAAACATATATTTTGGTGTAAAGATGTGATACATGCTTTAATGTTGACCATTAACACTCAGTCTAATCATATATGCATCCTTTTAAATGAACATACCCAGGCGTTACAATAATACACATGAAATGTTCCAAATGGTTTTCTGAAAGATCATTATTGCGTCTGTTATTCAGAAACATGCGTAAATACAATTTCTCCACAGTAAAGTGCCTGAATATATTTTATCGAAATACTCTGCTTAATCATTTTCAAAGAATCGATTCGAGGATCTCCTGTGAAAACAGTCTACCAGGATTAAAGGAAGTACCTTTTGTTTGTATCACACATATGGCATTCACCACTGTAGTCCTCTCTTCATTCTGAGAAACATGTACAGCATGTTCCAACAAGATTATAATTATGTTCAAATATTCTTACGTGTTGATTATCTACTTGAAACTAAATAGTCAACCGGGAATCAATCCGTAAAAGAACGTAGAAAAAGGCAAACAACAAAGAAATGTGATGTAATTAACAACTGTTTTCTAAAATACAAAGAATCAATATGACAGTATGGAAAAGTATGTCAGTACAATGACAAAGGTAATGTGATACAGGAGCAGGGTGCCCCATACTCATTCTACGGGTACAGTGTTGAAACTTCTTTGCACAACGTATAACTCTACCTCACAACATTACTGTTCCTGTAGTTGCTTCTGAGCGTCGAATTTTCAAAAGAAACTTGCCAAATATGCTGACCCTGCTTACAATATGGGCCGACATTTGGGTGAGGTGAGGTGAAATTGGGTTTTACGTCGTGCTTGAGAATATTTCGCTCATATGACGACGTGCATGCGTGTGTATGTGTATGTGTATGTGCGGCTGCTTGTACTAGCCAAGACTGAAGCTGGTTTTATAGTGCTGGCCCACGGAGATACCATGCCGCAGTGAAGTATGAATACCCCACTCAGACACATTATACTGACTCCGAGCCGACCAGTCCTTGCTGTAGCCATTAATGCCGAGCGCCAGGTAGGGACCAACAAGTACCATATTTTAACGTCTTTTGGTATGACGCGGTCGGGGATCGAACCCGCGACCTTCCGCTCTCCGGGCGGACGCTTTAACCACTACAGCACGGAGGCGGTCCCGACATTTGGGAGAGTGCCGGGTTTGTACACATGTGAGTATTTCCACCACAACCGCTATAAGGCGCTGGTCACATTGTTCTCTCGTTCCATTTGGTAGCGCTGCTGATTGATCTGAGGGCTAATCTGAACAAGCTCGTCAAAGGCATCTTTGCATTTTACGTGTGCATCGAGGACCAAAACCTCCCAGGAGTCAAGTGAACATAACTTACTTGTTTATGAAGTGTTACTGGTCTGTATTGTACATCTGTCATGATGTGTAACACAATAAATAGAGTGCCGATACGCTGTTGCTCCAATGTTACCGCTAAAGATCCGGACTTGGTTTTCAGTAACCTATGCTTGTCGTAAGAGGTGACTAACAGGATCGGGTTGTCGGACTTGCTGACTTAGTTGACACAGGTCATCGTATTGTAATTGAGCAGATCGATGCTCATGATGTTGACCACTGGGTCGTCTAGTCCAAGCTCGATTGCTTACATATAGCTAGAATATTGCTGAGAGCGGCGTTCAAGAACCAACCAACAAACCACCCGTGGTCTTTCCCTCCATGGGATTTTAATCAGAATAAGTGAAAACACACCCCTCTCGCCTTTGGTGTTAATACTTTCATTACTTAACACTGGAACTATAAAAATACGTTTTACTGTATGGATCAAGAGGATGTTAGCTCTGAAATGAAATGATTACTTTCGTTGCATGTTAAAATATGAATGGATAATTCATATTCAGGTTCGTGTTCTTGATATGCTATGTTTATAAAGTTGTAAACCGTGAGCTATCCATAAATCGTCTCCACATGACATTGTAGTACAAAATGTCTGCTTTACCTGTCGAAATAATTCAAGTGTTCGTTCAGGTTCTTTTAACGAAGATGTCACAATTTCTTCTACAAAAGTTACAAAGATGCATCAGAATGTGATGTGCTTGGTGTGCGTGGTGTGTAGATGTGAGTGAACTTGGATGAGAAATGGAGGTAGAGAAACATATACTATTCAACAAATGAAACGGATAACCCAGAAAGATGTTGCGAAAATGTTCTATTTTCAAACATTAGTCACTCGTCCACAAATAGACTTTGAATACATAAATATACATGAATGTTTACATCAGTTTAGAAGAAGGAACGGACACGTTGAGCGCGATGGTGACGACGTAGCACAGTCCCGACGTCGGGGCTCCTGGCTCTCAGTCCAATCTTTCTCAACCTGTTCTGTACAGTTTGACCGGATTTTCCCCGAAACCCAGGCACCCTGGCTGCTGTGCTCTGGCAGTACAATCACGCAAATGTAGTACCCGGATGTACCGATCTTGGGCTGCAGTGGTGACTCGAGCTCGGCCTGTACGAGGACGGTCATTTGTTATACCTGTTTGGTTGTAAGGAGCTGCAAATCGTGATATCGTGCTTAGATTAACATTCAGACGATGCCTGGCAACAGAAGATTGTTAATCTCCAGCGTGTGTTTGGATTCTTTCAATGGCGATGTTCCGTGCCGCAGCGTCAAGACGTAGCGAAGTCATTTGACCTTGAAACTCCTTTAAAACGAATGCCGATTTCCGAAAGTAATCTGGATTTTTATAGCCAGACAGTGCATGCTCTTTGCTGCACAATTTCAACTGAAAAGTGATTTTATTGCACTGTAGCGATGCCTTTTAATTCTTGTAAGAAATTTCATGAAAATCAACGTAAAGGAAAAGTCGATTTTTCACTTGTGCAAATGTGTAAAATCATATTATCAACACCTTTGTTACATATTTTGACGATTGTCTGGACACAATAGGTAATTAATAGATTTTTTAAAATACAAAACGCATATGCGTTTCTTTTTTTGGATAGTATATTAACTGTGATTCTCTTCATGATGTCTTCATTGTCGCGAATGTTTTGACGATAGTCTCGGGTACGTGGGGCCTCATCATCAACATAGATGCCCACAGAGGGGATTAAATGAGGATCGCACATGTCCACAATGTGTGGCCTGAGAGATCATGTGTCTTCAGTAGGCACAGGTCTATGACTGACCGTGATTTATTCAGTTACTTGTTTTGAGAACTGAATGCTTATCAGAATTGTAATTGATGAACACGTTATATATTTTTAATTGTTCTCTTGGAATAAAATGTTTCTTATTGTGATTTTTTTTGTTTCTTATTAAATCGGTTAAAATACTACAGCTTGCTTGTCACGCGACGAACAAATATTGTGCATTGGCTGATGTGTTTATTTCGATTCCTTGAAATCTTGTCAATTATAACAAGTGACATATGGGACATGCAGTATTTATAGAGGGCGGTCATGTAGCGGCTTTACGGTAACAGCAAAGTCTGCATGTGCCAAATCCCAGAATGTACCTGACAGACCATAAGTAAGGTGAGCTGTTTAGCCCAAATCGTACATCATATAAAATAACAAGGTTTTTTTCGCACACTCATGTGTAAATCACGTTATACCACAGAAACACAGCATAAAAGAGCAAACAACTTAACATTTAATCACTACGTGTTTTGGTTTATATTTGTTTATGTGCAATGATTCAGCGACGAAAGCTCCAAACATCCTTCCCTCATCGTCGTCTTCATCTTCATCATGAAATGGAGGTCCTTTAGGGTTATTGTGAATCGTGATATTTTAATCTATATGTATGATGATTACTACGTCACAAAAATCAGGTAATTTGCTATTTTGTAACTATAATAAAAATATAGTATTTGTTAAACTGCACGAGCTTACCTTTTACTGAAATGCGTTGCTCGTTCAATATCAAACATACCTGTTAAACAAATAGAGCTTTTAAAGGACCAAAACAGAAATATTTGGTGGTGCGTAACAACAGATGTTGTCGGGCAAAGCCAATGTTGTAAACGCCCAGTGTGGAAATAGAACCTTATGCTATAGAATAAACAATCTCGATTTTCGTGTGGGCATTCAGTGATTATGTAATATAAGTTCATTATATTGCAAACATTAGCTTGTTAGTTAATGCATTGAGGTAAAGAGTAACATATGGTGTTGAGATCAATTTTACCACACTCCACTGAAAGATCATTTGTACTCTTATTATCAGTGAATTGACTCCATTGCATTGTTTCCCTGAAGATCCGGTTAAAATTTGTCTTCAGCAATCCATGATTGTCGTAAGAGGCGACTAACGGGATCGGGTGGTCAGGCTCATTGACTTGGTTGACACATGTCATCGTATCCTAATCGTGTTCACCATGATGTCGTCGTATCCGTGATGTTGTTCGCAGAATTGCCTGGTCCAAACTCGATTAGTTAGAGACCGCTGATATATAGCTGAAATATTGCTGAATTCAGCTTTATTAACAAACAAACATAACAACAAAGCATTGCCTTGAATTGCTATCGGGTTTGAAGGCAACAATGGCTGAAAGAAGTAAAGAGTACAGTGGGAGAATGTAAGGACAAAAGAACTGTTAAACGTGTCGGTACTGCCAACTAGACGTTGTTGTGCATGGGTGTGTGTGTGTGTGTGTGTGTGTGTGTGTGTGTGTCATTCATGTCTGTGCAGGATGTATTGATCATTTCATATGAAATCTAATGACAATACAGTTGCGTTATGAAACATTTACTTGTTTTAAGTTGATGATTCACATAAGTATGTGCAAATCAAGATAAACATATCTCCACTCCGAGCGCTGCCCCAGAATATTTAATAGTCAATTCCTAAGTAAATTCAGCGTTATCAATATAAGTTCTAGGTGTACAAATTGTTTGTGTTAGTATTACTTTGTAATACCCTGAAAACCCTGAAAACCACATATGCATAATGATACCCGAGTGATATATTCTATATATTCTTCGATGAATGAAATTTCCCAAAGTTAATTTGTAAACTGCATCTCACCACGTTGAATGTTACAAGTGTTTAATTAATCCATTTCTCCAGCTAGATCACATTAACTGGGATGCAGATTCACCAACTCTGACTATGACTCTTGCTGACACAAACATATTCCTGTATTTATGCTTCTCAGGTTTTCCAAGTTCATGTCATATATTGACGGGCATTGTTATTGTTTCTTCCTACAGACATGTTAAAAATGTTTTCCTTTTCGTTTCTAAATTCATTTCCGCATGCAGATAGGCATTGTTTCCGCTACTTGCTTTACGCAAAATGTTTTTCTCTTATCTTTATAGCATGCATAGCTGAAGTTGTAGCAACGATGAATCTTTTCAATGTCTGTGAAATGTCCTCTGAAGATGTTGTGATACTGAAACAATATACACTAGTCTTCTAGGTCATGCACTTCAAGAGGTAAAGGTGAAAAAAAAATGTTTACTTACTACAGTCATCGAGGCCAGGGCGACAGGAAGTGTATCGCTTAGTATTTCAAAATTGTGAGATAAAATTATTTGATGACCAGATCAGAGCTAATTATAAGTAATCTAATATAATTTGTAACTACTTTATAAACTGCGTTCAATCCTCGTCGTATAGCGTGAACGCGTTATGATTCCTAAAATGTTTGAATCGTACACTTTGTATATTACATTAATATACTAGGCGCATAAAGAAACTGTGCATACAAAAATTTTAAATCTAAATTTATCAAACCTGTGTAGACACATAAGGATTTAAACTCAAGAGATAAGTGACATGTATCCAACATGCATGCACGTGCCACGTTCCGTGACGTCAGTGGGCTCGTCCTTGAGACGTGCAATACGTTGTTGCACGTGCCTCCGGGAAAGAGAAACAGAGCGAATGAATGCCACACAATACTGTCACTTTGGAAAGCTCAACCCCTGCCCTTGCGATCGTTCAAAAAATTAAACGGCTATTGACACGCATAGCAGGCCAAGGCTCACGTCAACACAACGTCATGAGGCCATTGGGATGGTCCGTGGGTGAATGTCTCAACGACAAGTGGCTGCACATTTCCACAGCCACCGGAACACCATTTCTGCACTGGTGAGACGCTACCAGAACACAAATGACGTCATCGATCGGCCACGTTCTGGACGTCCACGTGTAACAACGCCAAGACAGGACAGATGGATAAGGGTGACCCATCTTCGCCACAGGTTTCAGACTGCAGTGATGACTGCCCGAACCATCCCAGGACTTCGCCGTATCCACCCCAACACAGTTCGACAACGTTTACGTCATCACGCGATCAGACCACGACGTCCCGCCATACGGCCTATCCTGACACAACGTCATCGACAAGCTCGCCGAATGTGGTGCCGAAATCATGTCCGCAGACCCTTGTTTTGGTGGAGAAATGTTGTTTTACAGATGAGACCAGGTTTAACATTTCCCATAGCGATGGACGTCAACGTGCCTATAGACGCGTGGGAGAACGTTATGCACAGGCCTGTGTCTTGGAGAGGAATCGGTTTGGTGGTGATTCCGTGATGATTTGGGGTGGAATCACAGCACGCCAAAAAACTCCTTTGGTGATTGTTCAGGGCAACTTAACTGGTGTGGGCTACAGGGATCAGATTATTCGACCTGTAGCAATTCCTTTTCTGCAACGTCATGGCCCTGGGTTAACATTTCAACAGGAGAATGGATTTCCTGCAACACCACAACGTTGACTTACTGCCTTGGCCTGCAAATTCACCGGATCTCTCCCCGATAGAGCATGTCTGGGACGAGATGGATCGACGTCTACGCCAGATAACGTCCTTGACCTTGCAACAGAACTTGAGAGAATCTGGCGTGACATCCCACAAGCCTTCCTTGCACGTTTGATAGGCTCTATGCGTCGTCGATGCACTGCTGTTCTCAATGCCGATGGTGGACATACCCGTTCTTGAGCTTGAGCATGGTCGTTTGACCCCTGTCCCGCTTGTGGACTCGTGACGTCATTGTGATTGACTTTTCAACTGAAATTCTCCCGACTTGCAAGGTCTCATAATCCCTCCATTAAAGTTTATATGTACCTTTGACATTGTTATCGTAATTATCAACTGGGATAATCTTTTGACAATGCATAGTTTCTTTATGTGGCTAGTATATTTTAAAAACTTAAGACTGTCAAAACAAAATGATATGATATCCAGATAATCAATACAGTTGTGCATTTAATGGCTTAACGTATTTGGTTTGAACGATAATACCAAAGATTAATACGTGATTGGCCACAACGATCTTCATTTCGCCCTTGTATCAAGCTATCCCAGTAAAATGATCCAAATCAGTGTACACGCATTTCAACTTCAACTTCAACACGCACACTATACACACACACACACACACACACACACACACACACACACACACACACACACACACACACACACACACACACACAGAGACACACAGACACACAGACACACACACAAAATCAACTAAGTCTGGTGTCATGTCAAACATGTCAACCCTGACCAAGCGCGCCAAGAACAGCAGCTCCAGCAACCGTGACCTAGAACATGGGCTTCCTCACCTGCAGTATGCCTGTAATGCTCAGAGCATTCAGTGGTTTGACTATGGTACTTTTTCGGCATGGCTTGCATTATGAAACTGCCATCAGTCCAAACATCGCTTTCAATGGCGGTGAGGGAGACTAGTGGCTGAAGGGTTGGCTCGCAACATCGAAGACCCGGGTTCGATTCCCCACATGGGTACAATGAGTGAAGCCCATTTCTGATGTCCTCAGGCGTGATATTGCTGGAATATTGCTAAGTGGCGAAGTATTGTCATTGCATTTGGAACATTCGCACATGCATCTCTGTAACTGGTCCGGTCAGCAATGGTATGAAGCTGTAAAGTTTTGTAATGTGAAGTTCAGGTGACATGCAGCTTTCACGAGGACGAGAGGTCGGTCGCATGAGGAAACACTCACGGATAAGTGGTATAATACATAGGTGTACATGTATTGGGAGAGAAAAAACTCACGAATAACTGGTATAATACTTAGGTGTACACGTGTTGGAAGAGGAAACACTCACGGGTAACTGGTATAATACTTAGGTGTACATGTGTTGGAAGAGGAAACACTCACAGATAACTGGTATAATACATAGGTGTACATGTGATGGAAGAGGAAACACTCACGGAGAACTGGTATAATACATAGCTGTGCACGTGTTGGAAGAGGATACACTCACGAATAACTGGTATAATACATAGCTGCGCACGTGTTGGAAGAGGAAACACTCACACATAACTGGTATAGTACATAGGTGTACATGTGTTGGAAGAGGAAACACTCACAGATAGCAGGTATAATACATAGCTGTGCACGTGTTGGAAGAGGAAACACTCACGAATAACTGGTATAGTACATTGGTGTACACGTGTTGGAAGAGGAAACACTCACAGATAGCAGGTATAATACATAGCTGTGCACGTGTTGGAAGAGGAAACACTCACGAATAACTGGTATAGTACATAGGTGTACACGTGTTGGAAGAGGAAACACTCACGGATAACTGGTATAATACATAGGTGTACATGTGATGGAAGAGGAAACACTCACGGAGAACTGGTATAATACATAGCTGTGCACGTGTTGGAAGAGGATACACTCACGAATAACTGGTATAATACATAGCTGCGCACGTGTTGGAAGAGGAAACACTCACACATAACTGGTATAGTACATAGGTGTACATGTGTTGGAAGAGGAAACACTCACAGATAGCAGGTATAATACATAGCTGTGCACGTGTTGGAAGAGGAAACACTCACGAATAACTGGTATAGTACATTGGTGTACACGTGTTGGAAGAGGAAACACTCACAGATAGCAGGTATAATACATAGCTGTGCACGTGTTGGAAGAGGAAACACTCACGAATAACTGGTATAGTACATAGGTGTACACGTGTTGGAAGAGGAAACACTCACGGATAACTGGTATAATACATAGGTGTACATGTGATGGAAGAGGAAACACTCACGGATAAGTGGTATAGTACATTGGTGTACACGTGTTCGAAGTGGAAACACTCACAGGTAACTGGTATAGTACATAGATGTACACGTGTTGGAAGAGGAAACACTCACGGATACCTGGTATAATACATAGGTGTACACGTGTTGGAAGAGGAAACACTCACAGATAACTGGTATAAAACATAGGTGTACACGTGTTGGAAGAGGAAACACTCACAGATAACTGGTATAATACATAGGTGTACACGTGTTGGAAGAGGAAACACTCACAGATAACTGGTATAATACATAGGTGTGCTCGTGTTGGAAGAGGAAACACTCACGGATACCTGGTATAATACATAGGTGTACACGTGTTCGAAGAGGAAACACTCACAGATACCTGGTAAAATACATAGGTGTAAATGTGTTGGAGTGAGTGAGTGAGTTTAGTTTTACGCCACACTCAGCAATATTCCAGCTATATGGCGGCGGTCTGTAAATAATCGAGTCTGGACCAGACAATCCAGTGATCAACAGCATGAGCATCGATCTGCGCAACTGGGAACCGATGACAGGTGTCAACCAAGTCAGCGAAACTGACCACCCGATCCCGTTAGTCGCCTCTTACGACAAGATAGTCGCTTTTTATGGCAAGCACATGGGTTGCTGAAGACCTATTCTACCCCGGATCTTCACAGGTCAAATGTGTTGGAAGAGGGCACACTTACGGATACCTGGTGTATATAATACATAGGTGTACACATGTTCTAAGAGGAAACACTTAGGGATACCTGGCATAATACATAGGTGTAAGTGTGTTCTAAGAGGAAACACTCACAGATACCTGATATAGTACATAGGTGTACACGTGTTGGAAGAGGAAACCCTTACGGATACCTGGTATAGTACATATGTGTGCACGTGTTCGAAGAGGAAACACTTACGTTTACCTGGTATAGTACATAGATGTATACATAGCGTATTTTTGTCATTTTTATGGTTTCAAACCGAAACCGGTTTCATAAAGAGGTTGCGGAAGAATGTAGTTCTGTAGTACACTTTTGCATGACGTCCCACTGTAATGACGTCACTACGCCTTGCTCGTCTGCCCTCTTGGTAACCGACGTCACGATGAATGTCAGTTGTCATCGCTTCGTGCAGCCTGCTACATTAAACTACTCCGTAGCACTCCGTCTCTTAGTTTGCAGTTGCTTCACTCGGCTAACATCACTAGTGGAAACTTTGCGTTTATGTTTTTCGACGCATATAATGCCTCAGTTCGAGTCAAAATTAAACAGCGTCACAATGCATACAAGTTTTAGAATGAATGAATTCACGTGTTTGTTATGAATGAAAAAGTAATTCCGTCACAACGTGACCTAATTGAGAGGTCATCGGTTATCCAATCAAATCGTTAGAATCTCAGGTCAAGTCGTTACGACACAGGTCAGCGCGACACGACACTCGTGTGACGTACGAGATTAGTATGCAACTATCCATACGTTGACCACGTGGGTAACAAATAGGTGTACACGTGTTGGAAGAGGAAACACTTACGGATACCTGGTATAATACATAGGTGTACACGCGTTCGAAGAGGAAACACTCACAGATACCTGGTATAGTACATAGGTGTACACGCATTCGAAGAGGAAACACTAACAAATACCTGGTATAGTACATAGGTGTACACACGTTCGAAGAGGAAACACTTACGGATACCTGGTATAGTACATTGGTGTACGCACGTTCGAAGAGGAAGCCCTTACGGATACCTGGTATAGTACATTAGTGTACACGTGCTCGAAGAGGAAACACTCACGGATACTTGGTATAATACATAGGTGTGCACGTGTTCGAAGAGGAAACCCTTACGGATACCTGGTATAGTACATAGGTGTGCACGTGTTCGAAGAGGAAATACTTATGGATACCTGGTATAGTACATAGATGTATACATGTTCGAAGGGGACACACTCACAAATACCTGGTATGAAGCTGAGAGTGGTTCATAAACGCTCAGATAATCTTTTTATAGACTGTTATTAGTCGAGATTCCTTTTGACTTTTGAAAGGTGTTTTAGGCCTTTGCTTACAATATTAATTCATTTGAGGTCATCAAATGGCATCTCCAAAGACGTACTCGTGTGCTCCAATATACAACAAGCGTAACCAGCAATGTTGAATATTACTTATGGAATCAGGCTTTGAACCAAGTCACGCTTTCAGTGATATGAAAACAAGGAAAAATAGAGTCGTTGATGCAATGAAATTTATTTCTTTGCATCCAAACAATTCATGCACATAGCAAAAGGAGAGGCATTCAGTATTTTAGTTTATCAATATCAGAAACTGAGATGAGTATCGCCCACTTGATTTCTTTCCCGTTTAAGGATCCGTTGGTGAGCATTTTATGGTGACAGTACCGAGATAATTCGAGGGTTGCCATATGGTGCACGATCTGTCTTGCGATGGGATGCCTCTGTTGAGCTATGGCGCGGGGGGGAGTTCTAAGTGTTCTAAAATAGAAATATGTCATTAAAGCTTGCGAATGCTTCACAACTAAAAGCAACAGCTGAATACATATATATTCTTGAGGCATCTTAAACAGAACCTAAACCTGCAAATACTGTTGGCCTTTTCTCTTGGAGTTGCCATGCTAATGACATGTAACCGTCGACGTTCATGGGACCTAAGTACATCCTTTGATATATACGCATAACTATGACTAAATATTGAATAAACGTGAACCAACCTCATATGTCGAGACAAGTCTATGTTCGACATAACGGTGTTTGATCGTACAGGACTTTTTGAACGGGAAAACATCTCTATGAACATATCTGTCATACCCTCTTTCAAACGTGAAACAAAATTCGTGGACGTTTACATTGGTAAACGACAGTGTACTGTGCGAACTCACAAGGATATTTACGGTGAATGTACATTTGGCGGTGTTCATTTCCTCATCTGTTGCCTCCAAGGTCACCACAGTAACTCCTCTGTGAAATACACTCCCTGATGGGGGGCTTCCCAAGACGCTGACGTTGGACTCGCCGCTAATGGACGGACTTTCCCAAGAGACTTCCTTCGCCTCTTGCCCATTCTTGAGAACGTATGCTATGTCATCGGGACATTCGATTGTGAATTTTGGTGCAGCTGGTTCTACAATATAGACATGAATCATATTTTGGGGCAACATACTGAAATACCCTACCCTTATTTTGGAAGCATCTTTGACAAGGTCATTATATTTCATAGTGGTTTGTTAAATCGGGCTACCTTATAATGTGACAGTAGTAGCTTAAATCTTTGTTTATATTCAAATGTCAGTTTGAAATTTCGATATCTGTCTCGTTTCTTACAAACCGAAACTTAAACCAATTCAATCAATAACCTACTTTTCAGCCGATCGGAATTTTCTCGTGTGAAGTGAAAAGAGACACTACAAGCAACTATGGTTACACTAAATTCCAATTTCTCGTTACATAAGAAAACAGTATTTACAAATTAATGTTGATTTTAAAGTTTAAAAAAACCGTATTTCTATATTTTATGTCGAGGTTTAGAGAGCATGTTGTTAACAAAGACGTCACAGACTGCCCCTGTTTGAGAAGGTCGTACAATGATTCACAATTCATCAGGCTCATTGGTTATACCTGTATTGTGTTTTTTGCGCTTATTATAAGTGTATTTGTGTAATGTACAATGTGATTGATGTCATATCAAGTCCGTACCAGATCGCCAAACTTTTCTAGCTGCCATACCATGCCTGGAATTGAGATTCCCACGATTTCCAGAGAGCGCGCTGTACCGACAGAGCACGCTCCACCACGTGTTTGCAAGGATTAGAAGGAGCGTAGTGTTACAATATACACGTGATTAGATGTACCAAATAATACTGATTAATACTTATATATCCAGTTCTGGACTGATTATTATTGCATTAGACTGCAGAGTAGGGCGGAACTGAGTCAGCAGGAAATGAGACTGCTGTGTAATCAATGTTTTGACTTGAAACACATTTTCGTAATTTTGTTGATCTCTCTCTCTCTCTCTCGATACGGATATTAAATGGCTCACACGAAGGTGCACAGCTATATATAAAACGAATGTATTGATGGTTTTATTATCTACTAGATAGTAATTAAGAATATACTACGGTCTACGAACATTTTCTCTGTGGTATAAATGTTAGTGAACATGAAACGTTGTCTTGAGTCGATGCAAATAAAATCGACAAAACTCTTTCCACATTCATACAGCACACATGTCAAACCTACTCTTGATCCAAAACCCCTACGACAAACGTGGAGTTCCGGCGAGTTCCTGGCCTGCACTCTGTTCCCTCGAGTGCTAAGTAAACCGGATCACCTTCAAGTAAAGGGACAAGTCTGACATTCCCCTGGCACCGCTTATCCGCTTCGGACGTGTCAACCACCAGTATCTGACAGCCTTTGGTACACTGAAATATGGACAAAGAAGAGACTGTACAAACTGACTTCTGTCCATTATATGGTAGACGAGCGGAGGACATTTTGTGACAAAATTTGATACATCAGTTACAGAAAGTCGCGTCCTATGCAGTTCCCAATATCCATTTGTACCATCTGTTCTCATGTTTTTAATGGGAACAATTGCAATTGCCAGTTATATACGATACCAGTTATATACGATACCAGTTATATACGATACAACAGACGAAATACCACATAGATAATATCGAAGCAATAACATAAATAGGGACAAATCTGAACTCACCATATAAAAACTTTGAATACATGACTGATATTATATATAATGTTTATATATAGCTGGCTAACCTAGTGGTTAAAGCGTTGGCTCGTCACGCCGAAGACCTGGGTTCTGTTCCCACATGGGTACAACGTGTGAAGCGCAATTCTGGTTTCCCGTGCAGTGATATTGCTGGAATATTGCTGAAAACGGCATAAAACCATACTCACTGACTATATACATATAAATATATTTATTTAGATACCTGAAAGAAAGTTTATTTTCAGTTTGTAAGCCATCGGCCCAAGTGCAAAAGGCAACACAAATGATAATACAGTGGATAATGGCAATAGGCAGACATTTCAGTTGTCAGTCTACAGAAGATCGACATTTAAGAGCTGATCTGATAAATCTTACACATCTTACAAATTACATCAAAGTTCATAGTTTCCTTCCATCTAATATATTTCTATTGTAATGGTAATGCATTAATGAATATTAACAAACATTATATAATCTTAAGTCTCTAACATTAAGTATTAAAATGTGATTATCAAGGGGCAATGATGATATAATACTTTTAAAATGTACAAGACTGGATGAATTCATGATATTGCTACTTATAATTTGTTTTGAACAATTAATTAACCTCTGCTTAAATAATGATACAAATGATGCCACGTTTCAAATGTCTTGGGAAAGCCAAACATAACCAAATCCATACTCATTTAACAGCTTAGTCATACGTATTTTTGAAACCCAAGCAATCCTACCAACAGAAGTCTATAATTATAACTTTGTTAAGGATAACGATCATTAGACATTCTTAATAGTTTACACAAAATGTAAGTGTAGTTTAAGATGATAATCTGCGTTCATACTAAATCTTCCACATTCAGCTAAAGCTGCATTACTTGATATGTGTTTTCCAACCCCTAAAACAAATTTACAAAAATTATAATGAAATTTATCAACAACACTACTTTCGTGAACTCCTCACACCTTTGACCCCTGCAGCGATAGTGGTCTTATTTTACAATAAAAAGTTTAAATAACACATGAACAGGAATATTTGTAAGATTATGATGTAATTGTTTTATAACTAATAAAGCTTTTCTGACATTTGCCACACGCGTCTTAGTACAAACACTCCAAGACCACCAAGTAGAAAACATGATACCAAGATAATTATAATATGTTTCTGTTTAGTTGTATGCCATCGAAAACAAAATTTTCCATGATTACGAAGGTAACCCCCATTTCGAAATGCTAAAATCTATGTCCTATCCATATTAACTTGTATCCCTCAAGACTTACAAAACTTACACAACATGTCGATTGTTCGTTGCAGCCCAACCACACTATCATAAAAAATACATAAATCATCAGCATACAATAATAATAACAACTCAAAATATTCTTCACTGATAAATATACCTTTAAATCAGAATCATCCATCATAGATTGAAATTCTGAGATAAACATTGAAAATATAAATGGACTAAGGACACATCATTGTCTTACTCCACTAAAGCAATCAAATACGCTGTTATCAAAGTGCCAGATATTCTAACAGAAGCGTTTATTTCAGAATACATATTTTGTAAAACCAACACCGATTTTCCATGAACGCCTTTTTTCATAACTGGAAACCATATCAAATTTGTATTAACCGAATCGAAAGCCCTTTTTTTAAATGCTCATAAACCAGAAAAATCATTCCCCAATTTTAGACAAATAATTTTGCTTTACCCAACTTAAGATTTTTTTAGGCTGCTTCAATCTCTCCTTGTGTAATATCAGAATTTATTAAGATATTGACATCGTCATCAGTACAACTATCACAAAGATCCTCGTTATGATTTTTGAAGAAAACCAACCTTCTACAAGCTCAATTGTATCACTGTTTACATAAATCGGTGAAATCGAAGACCTTCTGTAAATAATCGAACCAATTTCTATTACTAATTTGCAACCGAACACTCAACATTCATCTTATTAGTTATATTACGAATGTTTCTCCAAAATTGCTTACTATCCCTAGTACTATCAACCAGCTTGTGAAAACAAGACTCATCATACGCTTCTCGCTTCCTCTGACATAACGATCTATAACTATTTCTCAGTTTACAATACTCCGGTAGAACAGCCTAGTTCCCAGTCAATCTGAGCTTATCCAGTACACCAAACTTATTAACCTTCACTCTGTACACTCCTGTTCAAACTTCTTATCCACTGATCCACCACTAGACCTATTATCAAGAGACAATAGACCACACGAGACAGAACCACCCTCCATTCCAGTGAGCACTTCCACAGCAGAGTCAACACTTTTCTACAATATACAGTTCTACTGGTTCTAGATGATTTTGAAAGGGGTGTGACTAATCAATGAAAAAGAGATAGCTGGTAGACATGAAATTCCTCTGTCTACAGTATACAGAACTTTGAAGAATATTCAGTCAGGAGTTGGGATTGAGCACAACACAGGGAGGCCAATGAAGTTCAGTACTACGTATCGCTGGCGACTTCGTCAGGTTGAGATGATTACAGAGGAAGTCCTCGGGTATGTAATAAAACCCTTAGACAAGAATTACAAAGACTCACCTGGGTAAAAAAAGTGCGGATTTCCCTCACCATTGATGAATATGCACAATAGAAAAACGATTAAACTGGTGTAGGGCTCACGAAAATTAAGACTGGATAATGTTTTCTTTTCTGATGAAAGTTCTGTCTGTTTTTTTTCCGAACTGTGTGAACATTTGGACAAAAGATACCGTGAAACCTATCTACCAAAACCCGAAACATAGCCCGAAATTTCACATGTAGGGTGGGATATCATCACGTGGATTAAGGCCGTTGTGTATTTTCAATCGAAATTTGACGAAGGAACAATATGTTGACATCTTAATTAATCATAATAATAATAATTATAATGTTGTCAGTGGATGCCCTTCTTTGGCACAAACAGCATATCTGGAACGACATGATGGCATGGGTCGCTGCTTCTACTACCGTCTCCGCCAAGCCTGTGGCTTTGACTCTGAGTTCCATCCATGGTACAACCCTGAACATGTCCAGGGCATCATGGAAAATGCTGCTTTCAAACTTTTGTGGAATAGGCCCATATACAGCCTTAGAAGAACTCCTGCCAACATACTTGATCTTGTCCTTTTTGATAAAGCCAATGAATTAATTTATATCATTGAATTTTCTGTCCCTTTTAACAGAAAAAGCATGCTAATTATGCGGACCTCGCCTTTGAAATGTCTCGCTTGCACCCCAAGTACACTGTCGTCAGGCTCCCCATTGTTCTCGGTGCTCTTGGTTTGGTGACTACTGATCTCTTGGCGCAGTTCAGGAGAGTGCCCGGGTTTTTCACCGGGAGCACAGCCCTTCTGACACTCTGGGTAACGCAAAAAGGCTGAAGTGTTGTGGAGTCTACATATTCTCCGGAAAGTTCTTGGTGGGTTCGACAAGTCAGTGTTTCCTGGGAGAAGTCCCATTCGCTGTCTGGGCTGCAAGTAGAGGGGGGCAAGGGCCCAGAGCTGATGATGAGCCTTACCAGCCTGACTGTGCCAGTATCACGCGAACCCTCTCTGATGCATTTTTCACCTAATCTGTAAAACATAATAGTATTGATTTGTTTCCAACAGCCCGAACAATGTATGAAGATAATTCAACTTTCCAGCATGATAACCACACAAAACACACTGGGGGCTACACAAAACAGCGGTTGTCGGACAAAATGTTCAAGTGTTACACTGGCCCAGCTACACCCCAGATCTTAACCCTATTGAAAATGTGTGGGGACTAATGAAGGACAGAATAAACCAAAATGGACTTAGAAATATTGAGGATATGAAGAAAGAAGCGGTCCAATATTGGGATACGCTGTCACATTATTTCCTACAAACTTTGATCGGTAGTGTACTAGGCGCATTCAGCCGTGTATTGCGGGGCAAGTAAGTCTCACAATGTACTGAAACGACATTTAGACTGCAAGAGAATCATATCTCAACATAATCATTTAAGTAAAACTTCTATAGTTTATATACATCCATTAGATAGATGCCGAAACAACTTTCTAATTTCTGGGGATACTATACAAGTTAACTTATCCACATCAAGGGGTGTAAGAGACTGAGCAACATTACCCATATAATCGTCACTTATTTCCTTTCTTCAGACAAACCTAGGAATATCATAATGATACCTTTCCACGACTAACATTAATTGTAGTTATGATAGGAAAATGGTCTGATTCAGATCGGGTATCGACTTTAAAGTTTGTAATACGATGGAAAACGTTAATGTAACACAGCACAAAGTCAACAAGGCTTGCGCCTTTTTCCATAAAACATGTATATGCTCCAAGTTCGTCACCTGTGAATCGTCCAATACTGCAAATGTACAACACAAATCATTTTAGTCTCTCCCATAGTCATTACTCACGTCATCTCTGGGACTGGGAGTAGTGCTAACTGAATTTTCGTCATCGTCCATATCCTCAGAGCTTGATACCTGAATTACATCCGATTTAGATGGGGCACTTGCTGCGATTCCCAAAATTGGAATGAGGACTATTGCCACGAGGAAGTTCATTTTGCATTCACAGATACTGGAAAGAAATATGTAACTGGGGTATTTGAGCACATTTAACACATACTGATATCCTTTATAATATACAGTATATTTCTTTCATTTGAAGAAGGGTCAAATTATGCTCACTTTCTTCTTGGCACCAGGACACTTATACACCAGAGGCAAATTCATACCTTCAACTAACTCAGAATATTATATATTTGTTCAGTTTTGTTTAATACTTTGTGGAAATAATTCTAACAAATTCTATCAACCAGTATTACTCTGAAAAAGTAACTCAGTAAAAGTAAAAGCAGGTAAATGAAACCAACTCACATGTTCCGTGCACCTGTGCGGGAATGCTAGGACTGACTTTGGAACAACGGGACTGCAAAGTTATACTTGCGCATGACAGATCACGTGTTCATGTCATACACATAGTCCACTGTTTGACAATAGTCACGTGTACCCAATCACTTCCAATGACGTTTCTGAAGAAAGAGCGAACGAGGCACTATTTTTCGCAAAGATCAATTATTCAACACTGCGTTTGAGAGACCATGTGAATAAGGTCTAAAAGATATAGATAGTGAATATCAGACACATTAGTGGACGGAGACTCTGTCAAAAGCAGAATCCTTAAAGGTCGGGGTTCAAACCTTTTCACAAACGGGATGTGGCCACGTTGCCGTGTCAAAGTTGTCTTTCGATACAAAGCAAAGCAGTATTCAAGTACATTCCATGAAATATCACAGCATTGCGTTACCGGTTCATGATGATATTAAGCTATAGTAAAAAGAAGGACGTTATGAAGACTCACTGTAAAGAGTATTGATGCAGACTCAAAACATACACAATGAAAATATATTCCAGATTTGAATTTCCCCCTGTATCAGTCAGGTGGCCAGAGAAGGTGCATTTCCATTGCAACAAGTCTGCTAGCAAAGGCAGGCATACAGTGAAAATGACCCACTCTTCTTAACAACTGGTCAGGGTTTTCCACTAATTGGGTACTGACATCAACATGCTGAACATTTTTACGGTAAACAGTTCTTTGTATTGAAACTTTGTATTGTATTGAAATTAAAGGATTGTAGTAATGCTATACCACTTTGTACCTCTAACCCCCAAACTCTTAAATGCATTGAAGTATCTGACTGAAGTTTGTTTGAGTGAATGTATTAGAAACAGGTTTCAGAGAATATTAATATTTATGGATAAGTAGAATTTGATAAGTAGAATTTCATATACTGCTTATTAAATGGAGTCTGTCTGTTGTCTTCAAAATATGTAGAGAAAAGGGCATTTACTATATACATGTTTATTCTAATAGTAAATTCAAAGCTAACATTTGACAAAGCCAGGCTCTCGTCAAGCACCATAATACATACAAATCCTTATTTACAGATGGGTCCAAGGATGGTGGCGCGGTGGCATGCGCCACTGTCATTGGATCAGAACAATATCTTCTAGAATACCGGATAACAGCTCTATTTTTACAGCAGAAGCAAACGCCATATTAACGGCTCTTAAATATATTCAAAGACACACTAAACATAAACAATACATAATCTTTTCAGATTCTTTCGTGCCCTCAGGCTATTAAAAATCTTTCTTGTAAACATCCACTTTTATTAGAAATTATTGAATTGTATAATGAGCTTGCTACTGGCCAATGCGACATCGTCTTTTGTTGGTTACCCAGCCACGTTGGCATTTCTGGGAACACAATGGCTGATCTTGCTGCTAAGGCAGCACTCAACAAATCTGTGACACCACTTCTGATCCCATACTCTGATTACAAAGCTAGCATTAGAACCTACATCCGTGATCTGATGCAGAAGAAGTGGGACACCCAAGTAGGTATCAATAAATTACATGAAATAAAACCCTATATCGGTTACACTTACTTGGGTTGTCAGTCCAGATTTGAAAGGTCATCATACGACGATGTCGTATTGGCCACACAAGATATACGCATGAGTACCTATTAAAAGGTGAGGATCCTCCAGTTTTGTGTCCCTTGTGATGAACAAATCACGGTCAAGTATGTCTTGCTTGACTGTGTTGAGTACTCCATCACAAGGGGATATCTATTTCAAATCCCGAACTATGAAGGATCTTTTACTAATATAAGTCCTCATTTAATTATTGCTTTTTAAAAGAATTAAATTTGTTAACAGATTTGTAAATAGCTAAATATTTTATGATTGGAAGTTTGAATTAGTAAGACAGATTGTTAGTGGCTGTATCCTCGAGGGGGTTAAAGTACTGTAAAATTATTGTCCTCCTGAGAGGGTACGTAAGTCCCAAAACATTCAAAGTAAATTTCAACTTTCCGTTTTTTAATCGTAGAATATGTGTAATTTTAATGTATGGCTAGATATATCTCAATTGCTAACAGCTGAGGGGATGATGTAAATCCAGCTAGGGCCCATGCAGGAAGCAAATGTACTGTAAGTCCCCATGGTCCCTAGTGTGGTGATCTACCTTCAGTTGTTGGCAATCTATAGCCTGTTTTTATATTGTATTGTCATTTATAGTTCCAATATTTTAGATTTAATTGCTAGTTTTAAATGGATATCTGTGATACACTAGTAGTTTTACTGTTCTTCGTCAACAGGTTTTTAATGTCCTACTTTATTGATCTATAATATAATTATAAACTGTTCTCGTCACGATATGGCTGAAATATTGCCGATGTGACGATAAATATTAACTCACTCACTCACTCACTCGTCAGGCACCCACAGCCGTTCCATTCCTGTCACTTATGAGCAGATAACATCTACACTGCTGAGGAGTAATTGGAAACTCATGGGATTTGTAAAGTTTGAGCTCTGGCATTTAAGATAAGACCATGGAAACTTGTACAGCATGGCAATCAGGAAAATCTGTACAACAGAGCAGCTGTGCAATACTGCAGCACATATCAACACGCGATATAGATTTTACCAACATACATTGAAGCTGTGCACCCAATAACACAGAACTCTCATATACAGAATACGTGAAAGCACACTATGTAACTATGAGTTGTTTAAAGTCTTAAGTGGTTGTTATTAAGAAATATAAACGACATTAAGGAATGGCATGAGTCATTCATTATATACAGTGTAACTACTGAACAAGAAATCACGAAAGCTGATACTGGACAAAGTATTGGTATTTTATGATTGATATTTTGTTAGTGTGTCAATGAATAAATAGATCATCATTCATAGCTTCAAAATGTACAGGGGGCGGTGGGGTAGCCTAATGGTTAAAGCGTTGGCTCGTTACGCCGAAGAACCGGGTTCGAATCCCCACATGGGTACAATGTGTGAAGACCATTTCTGGTGTCCCCGCCGTGATGTTGCTGGAATATTGCTAAAAGCGGCGTAAAACCAAACTCAGTCAGTCAGTCAAAATGTACATATATCCTAACTATTTTTGTCCAGTATATATTGTTCATTATAATGGTAGTTTACAGAAATAAATGGAAGGTAATATGAAAATACAAACTACATGTTGGCAGCAAGTGGTTATTACTGTGATAGTGTTATCAGAATGTTTGCAGTTAGTGAAATTGTCATTTTCTAAATGCATGCTCAAAGGTGATTGAGTAAGCATTGGTGATAGAAATAATACTTTAAGAACTGGAAATTTCTTTCCAATAAGAAAGTAGGAGATGTTTCTGAGGAATATGTTCATAATAGTGAATTACAAAATATCAATGGCTGAAATAACAGGAGAAATAAAACAAAATCCACGAAGCCTCATGGAGCATAATATTATTACATGCAACATTTTGTTCGACAAGTTAAAGGCACTATTTCACACCACAATTCTCTAAAATATACATAACGCATTTCTCTCTATAATACTATCAGCCCTCACTGAAGCTGCCATATGATATATTTTAGAAAATCACGTATTTAGATGACAATAATAAATTAAACAGTTCGAATGAATTATGCAACGTTGCATTAAATCGACCCTCGCACCATCTACCGTCTGAACATTATTTCAAGCGAGGGGCGGTGGTGGGGTACCGTTGGCTCGTCACGCCGAGTTCGAATCCCCACATGGGCACACTGTGTGAAGCCCATTTCTGAGCCCGCCGTCTGGAATATTGCTACGGCGTAATACCAAACTCCTCAGTCAGTAACGAACCTCCCAGAGTTAAGTCCTTAGAGGCTCTTTACGAACTATAACTCCTTTGAGGCAGAACTGAGTCCTTGACAAAACATACTTGTGTAACTTGTGATCGAAGCCACTTTGGCAAACGCCGACAACACGGCGTGCAACAGTTTTTCATGTTCGGAGCAATTGTTTACATTCCAAGTGTTTTCTGTTTGGAAACTGTTCATCTCGAAGTTTCAATTATCGATTTCAGGCAAGTTGTAAGGGATATTGCATTAAAGGGGTCTAAAGTGAGTGTATATGCCCCAATATATATAATATAGGCCAAAATATTGTCGAAAATGTGTGACATTGTGTCTTTAAACACATCCGAAAGTACTACGGCATATAGAGGTTCGATTTTATCATTCTTGTTTGTTACACATACAGCAAGGTTTCGATGGAGACCTCCAGTCTGTTCTAGCTGGCGTGACTCTACCTTCACACCACAAAACACGTCAAAATATCATTTGATGTAATGTATGGTAATTTTCATGCAAATTACACTAGCGAAACTGTCTTATGACTTCAGCCTGTTGCCGGGGTAATTGATGGTGCATAAGCTACTCTCACTGATCTATCATCTCTACACGCATTGTCATTGAATAATCCCTACGATGCTGAGAGTTTCAATTATATATATTATTAAACATATCGTGAGTGTGACGGCGCGTGTATAGCAATCGCTAGTTTGTGCAGGCACATATTTAATATAAATTTTAACTGACTGAAAATGACGAAAAAATAGACGTGCTAGGGATCTAAGGGGTATTGTATCCTTCTCATGCATTTTATAGGACGGGAGTTGAAGCTATTCACAGCTTGAATGAGATACGACCCACACCATTGCAAAGGTCAATTCACGATAAGGCTATATGCCAGCTAATAGAGATCAAAGCCCTTTAATACACATCAGGGACACAATAAATTTAGCGAAAGTGGGTATGTCATATAATTCAATTACATTACGGAACATAGGTTCATTAAAGAAGTCACATAAGTCACAAGATGTGACTGGCAATTGGTGGAAACATGCAGATAAAGTCACCCTCACTCTACACACTCGTTTCAAACAAACCAAAATGGCGCTACCCAATCGTCAAACGTAAACCTCTATTTCCCCGTCTTCAGTGTGGGGAAGAATTGCACCGGTCTTCAAAGAAATACATTGGGTACCAATGGGATAGGGAATCATGTTCAAGCTACTGATACTCATTACAATACATGGGACGATCACAATCTGGTGTCAGGCCAAGATTTCTGGCGTTTAAACGCGTCCGTGTTTGATCCGTACTTGGTAGCTGCTGTTGTCGCTTGTGAAGAACCTAACATTTCTGAACATCCATTACGTCATGTTTGCCAAACAAAGATGTTGCCATATGTTGACATCAGTCAGACAAGAATGCAAAAACAAAAATAGAGCTGGTGCTCAATGCACTGAGTTTAAAACCATGTGGATTTGAAAATGCGGGAATATGACTGTCACTCAAGAAAATGTTACGTTTATGTTTGAGATAGATGTGTTAGGAGGCAAAATGATAAGGGATAAAGAATAGATAATAGCAAGGTTTTTCCGTGATCCGATTGGCAAAGAGACTGACAGGCCTCATACGAAGGTTGATAATGACAAGGAACAGAAAAAACAACACTTCTAACAAAGGAGAAGCGCCGACGAATAGTTGAATGCAGTTCTTGTAAGAAACCAAGGGTTATCTATTCCGACAAGAAGTTGTGGACAAAAGCTGAAGTGGACTTGAACATGCAGTTAAAAGTTGGTCTAATTTTCGATTTAAGTTTAATGACAAAGTTTTGAAGTTTCTTTTATATATGATTAAGAGCGTAGTGTATCAGTATTTAACAGCCAGTGTTAATGTATGTTAATATCATAAGCACTATTCAGAGAGCTTTTAAACATCTAAAACCAGGATCTGTCAGGACAATGAATATTTTCATAGACTTAACAAGTATGGTGACTTTATTATTTTCCTGAATGTTTCTTAATAATTAAAATGATGTTTCAATTGTTTCTCATTAATTAAGGCAATCCCACAAAATCTTTTGAAAATTGTTATGTAAAACTTTTAACTTGATTTACTTTTAACTGGATATCCTCTACACCTGCGGATCACCCCTCTTTCCAGAAGGACATGAATATAAAGACAAGATGGTGGTTAGGAGAAACCTCTCTTGCGACAGCCCTGTTGAATTCAATTACTACTCATGTCAGCTCTTCCCACCAGTATGTGTCTGGTGTGAAGATCCGGAGGTGTGTTTATTATCGCAACTTTAAATAATGAATTTAGGATTTTCTGATGTGTTAACAAATAAGATTCATGATTCAATCTTCGTTATTTGTTTGCATACAAACATTTCAAGACCTGTTCTCCCTAATTAAATTAAATAAAGAAAATGAAGAGAGTAATTTTGTATTCTGAAAATCAAGTATCTAGAGGTTTTGGACAGTTTAAGCTCATTGCTACTTTGAACAATAAATGTACACTAACAAATTAGTTTATAAGTTATGTTAACAGGTTTCTGATAATTTAAAGGTATTCATGACAGAGAAAGAAAAGCTTCATTACCCTCAAAGGGTATTTGTTTTACATCATCATAGAGCACACATTGGAACTTAAATAATTAAGATATAAAAATAACTTTTCACAGGCAAATGTACTGTAAAATATAACACACACACACACACACACACACACACACACACACACACACACATATATATATTATAAATGTACATGCAGAACAGTAATAGTAAAAACAACAGTAAAATGAAAAAACAAAGGTATAAAGAAAACAATTGTTTGTAAAGTATACTTTTAAAGTATTTGGAAGTATGAGATTGAAATAATACCTCACCTGACTTGAATTTAAAATCTTTTGTAGTTGATGGTCCCTACAGATGACCTTCAGGACAGGTTCACAACAGTCCTGTGGACCTGCAAGTGTGTGCCCACTGGACGACAGCCTATGACCCGTTGCAAAGAAACCTTCAAAATCGATGATTCCCTCCCAAAAACCCCCAAACAAAGTGGCAGTTTTGAAGAACTGACTTTGTTGTTGTACTAATGATACAATGTGACATTTAAAGAGTCTCTATTATTTGTAGCAATCTTACTCAATAAAGAGTCAATACATGCATTCTCTCAGGATTTCATATAGTTTCCTTATATTTAATGATATATAAACTGTCCAAAACTGAGAAATAAGGATTCTCACAATAAGGAAATCCTCCTTTTATGGTCAGGGGGTACAGTAGCTGGTTCATTAGAATTGAGTGTCTATACGGTCCGCCGCCATCATCCAGGAATAACCTCTCGGACTGACTTTTAGATGATTTGTCAAAATTGTTCGCATCATATCAAAGAAAACAGTGCATGTTTTTTGGACACTTTAATGTTCACTATGACGACAAAGCAAAGTCTGATGTGAAGAAAATAGTGTCATTGTTAAATTCTCACTCGCTGAAACAACACGTCAGGTCATTCTACTCATAAAATCTGGTCATATCCTAGAGATGGTTGTGACTGCTCAAAACAATACTTCTCTTGTCAACAACATAACTGTTTCTGATCACTTCCTAATACTGATATCTCTTAACATGCAGAGACCAAAAAGAATTCAGTTGTCACAATGGAAAGTCGGAATATCAGAGGAATTGACAACGTGAAATGTAGAAGTGACATAGCAACGTCTGATCT
>NW_025766220.1:0-56229 GCF_003918875.1 Haliotis rubra | reverse complement strand
ACCATATCTACACTACTTACACTCAGAACCACAAAACAAACCCCCAGGACTACCTCCACTTCTAAGCGCCGAAATCCAAATACATTATACACAAAGCAGACTGGAACAAATTCCACCAAACTCTGCAAACCAAATTGACTCAACAAACATTAGAAAAACACTGACACAGAAACTTTTTGATTCACAGCCTACAAACACCATCATCAATATAACATATGCACATGCTACATTTTTACACTGGACCACTACAGCAAAAACAGTCGATTATGGGTGGAGCTAAGACATAATTAATGCCCTGAAAGGCAAGGAAAAAGGTCATCAATAAATGAAAGAGGGACTGTTCGAAATTACATTTAGCTAAAACTCCAGAAATAATACAAAACAATTAATCTAGGCGGCAAAGGGACGTTGGAGAAGGGGATTTTGCTCAACCCTGAGGGCTAAATCAACATAACTCTAGAAAAGTGTTGGTACCCTTTTTAAGCCATACAGGGAAATTCCAAATCCATGATTCAACCTAACCTTCCTGAACTCCTCCCCACAAACAAAGAGATAAAGTATTAATGATGCTGGCGTCTACTTCTTGGACACTCCAAGCTCCAATTCCGGCTATACAGCAAACTTCCAAAAACACCATCAAAATCACCCACCCTACTCACCTGGAACCACCCTACTCCACATCTACCTATAAACAAAAACATAAACATTCACGAACTTAGGCAGCTTTAAAACACAAAAAACAGCCTCAGCCCCTGGTCCGAGATAACATTACATACACCATACTAAATAAACTTCCACCAAACATCCTAAACTTAACACTCACTCTATTCAACCATATCTGGACCACAGGAAACATACCATCTTCATGGAAAACAGCCAAGGTGGGGAAAGCAATCCTAAAGGCCAGGGAAACCCATTAACTCCTTAGATTCATTTCGGCCCATTTCCCTTACCTCACATCTATGTAAAGGCTTTGGAGTCTATAGTAAACAATAGACTAAAACACCAAATTCAAACCCATAACCCTAATTAAGCAGGACCAGAGTGGCTTCACTCCTAATAGGCAAACTTTGGATCACATTTACATTTGGAACATGATATAAAAGGTAGCCCAAAAACAAACAATACACGCTGGCCATTTTTATAGATTTCAGCAAAGCTTTCGACATGATCTGGCACAACGGCCTAATACAAAACTACAAGAAAATGCCATACACGGGCGGATTCTAAATTTCGATTCAAAGCATTTCTTAATAACAGACAAATAATAGTCAAATCCACACAACACTGTCTCGGACCCTTTCCCATTAGAAAATGGAACCCCCCAGGGGAGCATAATTTCCCCAACACTATTCAATTTTATGATAAATGACATTTTTTCCGGACAGAGTGGCCAGAAATTTCTACTGCAAAATTTGCTGGATGACATTTCATTTTGGACATCATCCACCTCAGGAAAACAAGCCACAATCAAAACTCAAAGGAATGCTAAACCACATCAAAACTGGGCCTAGAAATGGGGGTTCCACATTAACGTTAAAACCATGGGCATCATATTCAAAAAACAAAGAGATGCAAAATTATACACCCAAACTTCATCTCAACAACCAAGAAATCAAGTTCGAAAAAAGAGGCAAAATTCTTAGGGTGTAACTTTCGACCAACACATGACATGGACACCCCATATTAATAGCTTGGTCAACTCATGTCAAAAGATCTAAATCTCATCGCGAGCCATCAGCGGCACAAAAACTGGGAGCCGACAAACAAACACTTATTAGTATATACAAAACTCTGATACAGTCTAGACTGGACTATGCTGCTCCGGTCCTCCACTCTATCTCCCCAACCAACCTCCAAAAATTAAACTCAATACGGTGTAAAGCCCTTAAACAAGCCCTAGGCACTTTGAGACTGGTACCTCCCACAACACTCTTCTCCCTACTCACAGGCATCCCTTCAATCAAAACACGAATAAATCAAGCCGCACTCAATTGGGCTGGGGCCCAACACAACCAATCTACAAACTCATCACAACTAAATACACAAAACATTAAAAATCCACTATCAAAAGATTTAAAACAACTCCAAACAAAGCCCCCTACTCACTCACCTCAACAGTCACCAGCTTCACTCACACCACCTAAACACCATCCAACACACACCTCCCATAACAAGCTACATTCGCTTGATGAAGCCCCACCCACTACAGATATCACCCTAGTAGAAACACTCCAAAATCTCCCTAAACCCACAGACGCTCAGAGCCAAAACAAACCCTCATCCAAGCCCACATCATCAACCTAAATTATCCCAACCAGTACCTAGATTTATACAGACGCCTCTAATCGGCACAAACAAACTGCATAGGCATGGGCATCCACATGTAAACCAAACACCCCCTAACAACAAACCTCCACTATACAAACCACACAAACATTAACACAGCAGAACTCACAGCAATCTTATCAGCACTTCAACCTCATCCCACTTTCCTTATGCACCAGCACCTCAACATCCTATTACTTACAGACTCTCTCAGCGCCGTCAAACAACTTCAACACAAGCACTCAAAGCACGAAACGACTTAATACACAACATAATTATACAAACCGACTCACTCTAACAGCTAAAATAAAAAACATAGCTAAAGTGTGGATTCCAGCTCACACACACAACCAAGGAAATAATTACAGCAGACATAGCAGCCAAAACTAGCCACTACACAGAAACTCTCCACCCATTCAATTTCCATACATCCAAAACCAGAAATAAAACAACTCATCAAACACCACATAATCAACCAAAACTACCAACACAACAACTTAACACAAACAAATCCACCTGGGTCAAAGCAATCATAACTAAACCTATCCACCAAACACTCACCTACTACTCAAGCAACAAACACATGGACACGCACTCATTACAAGATTAATCACTGGCATCCACAAACTTAAATCATCCATTATTCAAACCAAAACAGACACCCAGATGGATTATGTACACATTGCAATCAACTACGAAACCATTGAACACATATTCACAGCAAACTGCCACCTCCAACAAACAAACATCCACACAACTACACACCAGCATTCCAACTAAATATCACAACAACATACAGCTACTTTTAAATCCTTTTAGCCAAATCAAATGTATTCCATGCCATAGCTACCTTTATCCAAAACTCAAATTTAATAAATAAAATTTAGAACCTCCCAAACAATCCCTCATCATACTACCTCTCAATAGCCTATATATTTAGACCAGGCACCCAAATTTCACTTCTCTATGCTTAAACTCTATCGCCAACATAAGCCTGCTCATTTAGACCTGGGAAACCAAATCATCTATTTACAGTTGTCTTATTTCTGCTAAAATAGTCCGCGCCTCTCCCAGCCAATCAGCAACCACTAATACGTAGACAAACTCTAGCTCCAGCCCTCGTGTACAAAGGTCCCACGACCCTCAATCAAAGCCAGCTCGCCAACAGACCCATTACCACCCACACGGCCTTTGCCTTATCGTCTCCCTCACCCCCCACCCCACCCCACCCGTTACAATGCCTTTTTCTTTCTTTACTAGGTCCCATATTATTAAAAATAAGTACAGCTTAACTGTACCACCATAACATATCCCCAAACATGCTTTTACACTTAATCTATACTCACCTCCCCCACCCCAACCATCTCCCCCACACCTATTTTAACTTTATCCCATATATCTATTCCAACTCCTCTTATTATTAACAACTGCTTTATTTTTTCTGTCTCTCTTTATAATTTCGGCTTTTTATTTTATTTATATTATATTTTTAACTACTTTTATTCTAAAACTACCTAAGTTTAATCTCCCATACTCTTTACATTTTTTGGGTATGGTGGTTTATCACTATTACTACATTATTAATTAATTTATATATCAACCCCACCTACCCCGTCGGCGACATTGGCCACCCTAAAGCCGACGTAAAACTTCAAATTTCGTTCGTTCTACACTCAAACCTACCATTATGGCTGATGTTGCTGCTGCCCCCGCTGCTGTCAAGACTCCCAAAGAAGAAGGCTGCTGCCAAATGAAGAAGTTGCTGCACATCCTACTTATTTGAGATGATCAAGAAAGCTATTTCATCCTTGAAGGAAAGGGGTGGTTCTTCCCGACAGGCTGTTCTGAAATACATCCTGGCCAACTACTAAAGTTGGTGACAACCAGGTCGCGCATCAATGCTCGCATCAAGACTGCTTTGAAAATGGAGTCAATAACGGCGCACTAGAAGCAATCAGGGAACTGGAGCTGCTGGGTCCTTCCGTCTTGGCGAGGTAAAGCTGAAAACCCAAGAAGGCTAAGCCAGCTGCCAAGCCAAAGAAGGCTGCCAAATCTCCCAAGAAAAGTCAAAGGAAGCCAGCTGCTGCCAAGAAACCCTAAGACAGCCGCTAAGAAGGCCGCCAGAGTCACCAAAGAAGGGTGAGAGGCTGCAGCCAAACCAAAGAGGGCAAAGAACCCTAAGAAGGCAGCGGCCAAACCCAAGAAGGTCAAGACCCCAAAGAGAAGGCAACCAAGCCAAAGAAGGCATAAGCTCTCTTTGTCTCGCCTTCGATCCACATTCTGTGGTCCAAAGGCCCTTTTACAGGGCCATCCAAATGCCCCAAAGAAAACTTGAAAACAGTGATAACAAAACAATGCTATTTATTTCAGCAGTATATCAGTAAGAAAGAATGCGTTTTTGTGATAACAGGTGTATGGTGTGAATGATGGGTTAGACTGATCATAATTAAAAATTCAGCCTTAGCAATAACTTCTTTGCCCGACAGTAGAGGTACACAGAGAGGGTGGCAATACCGAGGTACCCATCAAAACTCAAAGGTGAGGCAAATGCCGTTGATCAAGGAGGCTGCCTGTAAAACCTATACATTGAGCAAAGAAGGTTTGATGAGTATGTTCCTAAATTGATATTATAGTGGGAGTTCTAAACCCTATCTAATGGCCGGTGTGTTTGTTTTGTTTTACTTACACCCAAAGCCCAATGAGCCCCAACAAAATACCTAAAAGTAAAACATACACATTGGGCAAAAAAGGATTTTATAAGTATGTTCCTACATTGGTGATATAGTGGGAGTTCATAACACTATATCTTAAGGCCGGTACGTAATGTTTGGTTTTGTTTTACTTTTACACCCAGCCGATAACCCCAAAAAAACTAAATAAATGGAAGTAAAATAAAATAAACAAGGAGAAAATATACGCAAGATCAACAAAAGCTTAACATAAACAAAGCAATTTGTGAAGCAAAGAATGCAAATTATACGTGTATGATGTAAAATTAATCGTTGATATCAGATATCGTCAATGCAGGAGTTCCCTATGTGTGTAGCTACACATGCACGTTGACATCCACGGGGTGTTTTACCGATTGACATCGTCTCTCGCCTATGCACGACTTTTCACATAGGGTGGCAAGGGTTGTGCACCCTTGGTCGTGAGAGGCGTGTGAGTTTTGGATTCACAATCCATGCAACGCGGCTGTTATGTGTCGAAGTATAGGTACGGAAATAATGTCTAATACATTAGCTACCGTACGTACGGCTGCGTGACTTAGCTAGAACTGGAAACATAAAGATAGCTGACTGATGCCATGCCATACCATGTGTTTTGAAGCATGGAAACAGCGTGGGCTTGCTGTCACAGCTTTGGAAGTCATTTTATTTCAGCAAACCAGTGAATCCTATAACAGGCGTTCAATACGATGTACCTTTTTCCTTATTATCTACTCTGCACAGGCAAAGGGTTTTGCGCCGAGACTTGATGCAAACAACATTGTGATGTGATATATGTACCCTTTAATATACGAAAGTAAGATCGTAAATATACACGTTTGATGGTCGGTGCACACACACACACTTTTATGTGGCGAATATGAAACATACTAAAGGTACATGCCTTCAGAGTAGATGATGAGTAGTCGGATTGAACTGACGAAGTGAAAATGGTCACAAGCATAACTGAAAAGTCCTACGTAGGTAAAGTGTGTAAGAACAAATCGTTCACAACTATATCAGCGGGCATGCAGGGTGTGGGACCATTCGAAAAGAGAAATGTAATGTATCGTCACTTTCCGATGTCAATGAGACACATGTACCTTTGGGTGGAAATTCAATACTGTATAAAAGCTAAAAAATAAAATAAAAATGAAATGTCTACTGCACCCGGTGTTCCCCAGGCGGTCACCCATCCAAGTACTATCCGGGCCCGACGTTGCTTAACTTCGGTGATCGGACGAGAACCGGTGTTTTCAACGTGGTAGTGGCCGTAGACAGATGTCAGCGGCAAACTTTACCTACATATACACACAGGGTAATGGGGGAAGGGAAACTGCCATGAAACAGCTTTCCTCGCGTTTTTCAGTGGGGTGTACACAATGATGTGTTTCTTGATTTGGCTATATCTCTTTACACGAAGATGAAGTCTGGCACTTGTGATACACGTCAACACTGTTTCTATGCGCATCTGCCACGAGAAAGGATTACACTCGTTCGCCCCTGCTCGCCTGAAACATTCAGTTTCGTCCCCCCCAATAAAACCATGCATGTAGTAGCCTATATGTTGTTTTCGAATAAAATTAACATCAAAACGAGGAAGGCCCATACTGTCGTGATGCCAAGAAAGTCGGGTTAATCGTGGCAGGCAAAAAATATTTAATCTGTGACGATCGCGACTGCTGGGGTATCTGAACCTATGTACTACATTTTACTCTACATGGGCGTTCGCGACCCGCTTGTGTCCCAGGATTCGCGTCTTAGCACACTGTTTCTTGAGAGAAAACATCAAAGTTACTTAGTACTTATGAGACAAAGCAAATTTCAACTGAAAATGTAGTGCCCCAAATCATGTGTTCAGTAATAGTGTCAAATGTTTTCTGTCGCAAAATGGCGAACTTGCCAGAGAAAGCGTGCTTCATTGCCTTTGTTTGGGCGCTTGTTTTAGCTTATCAGAGGCAGTAACGAGGGGTGTTGTGGTTGGCTTTTTCATGGTTAGATATCTTGAGAAACGACATGTAACATTTGAAACGATTGAATTTGTGTCCAAAGGCTCGAAATGTGCTTTGAAACAAGCGATGTCTGCATTTTAGACGCGATGGCTTCATTGAAAATAGCCCGTGTGGCTTCAACATTCATGTGTGGTTGTTGTTATTGTAACAGACATGTAGCCAAATGTTTTGCATCCAATCATGTACTTACATTGGAAACTTTCCTCGATTAAGAAGTGATTATTAAGATACAAATGCACGAGAAAGCACACGCGCTCCCGAGCTTGCAACTATCAGCCACAACAAACGGGGTGTCTCCTCCGACGTCCGCGCCTCAGTAGTATCACCCGGGCTGGCTGTCGGGGAGAGAGGCATTCGCTCTCTGTGCTTCGTTTGCCAGCTGACGTGACTTTCTACACTCAAACCTACCATTATGGCTGATGTTGCTGCTGCCCCGCTGCTGTCAAGACTCCCAAGAAGAAGGCTGCTGCCAAATGAAGAAGGTTGCTGCACATCCTACTTATTTGGAGATGATCAAGAAAGCTATTTCATCCTTGAAGGAAAGGGGTGGTTCTTCCCGACAGGCTGTTCTGAAATACATCCTGGCCAACTACAAAGTTGGTGACAACCAGGTCGCCATCAATGCTCGCATCAAGACTGCTTTGAAAATGGAGTCAATAACGGCGCACTCAAGCAATCAAAGGGAACTGGAGCTGCTGGGTCCTTCCGTCTTGGCGAGGTAAAGAAAGCTGAAAACCCAAGAAGGCTAAGCCAGCTGCCAAGCCAAAGAAGGCTGCCAAATCTCCCAAGAAAGTCAAGAAGCCAGCTGCTGCCAAGAAACCTAAGACAGCCGCTAAGAAGGCCGCCAAGTCACCAAAGAAGGTGAAGGCTGCAGCCAAACCAAAGAAGGCAAAGACCCCTAAGAAGGCAGCGGCCAAACCCAAGAAGGTCAAGACCCCAAGAAGAAGGCAACCAAGCCAAAGAAGGCATAAGCTCTCTTTGTCTCGCCTTCGATCCACATTTCTGTGGTCCAAAGGCCCTTTTCAGGGCCATCCAAATACCCCAAAAGAAAAACTTGAAAACAGTGATAACAAAACAATGCTATTTATTTCAGCAGTATATCAGTAAGAAAAATGCGTTTTTGTGATAACAGGTATGGTGTGAATGATGGGTTAGACTGATCATAATTAAAAATTCAGCCTTAGCAATAACTTCTTTGCCCGACAGTAAGTACACAGAGGGTAGCAATACCGGGGTACCCATCAAACTCAAAGGTGAGGCAAATGCCGTTGATCAAGGAGGCTGCCTGTAAAACCTATACATTGAGCAAAGAAGGATTTGATGAGTATGTTCCTAAATTGATATTATAGTGGGAGTTCTAAACCCTATCTAATGGCCGGTGTGTTTGGTTTTGTTTTTACTTACACCCAAGCCCAATAGCCCCAACAAAATACCTAAAACATACACATTGAGCAAAGAAGGATTTTATAAGTATGTTCCTACATTGGTGATATAGTGGGGAGTTCAAAACACTATATCTTAAGGCCGGTGTGTTTGGTTTTGTTTTACTTACACCCAGCCCCGATAACCCCAAAAACTAAATAAATGGAAGTAAATAAAATAAAAACAAAGGAAAATATACGCAAGATCAACAAAAGCTTAACATAAACAAAGCAATTTGTGAAGCAAAGAATGCAAATTATACGTGTATGATGTAAAGTGTCGTTGATATCAGATATCGTCAATGCAGGGTTCCCTATGTGTGTAGCTACACATGCACGTTGACATCCACGGGGTGTTTTACCGACACACGTCTCGCCTATGCACGACTTTTCACATAGGGCGGCAAGAGTTGTGCACCCTTGGTCGTGAGAGGCGTGTGAGTTTTGGATTCCCCAATCCATGCAACGCGGCTGTTATGTGTCGAAAGTATAGGTACGGAAATAATTCCTAATACATGTACAGTACGGCTGCGTGACTTAGCTAGAACTGGAAACATAAAATAGCTGACTGATGCCATGCCATGTGTGTTTTTGAAAGCATGGAAACAGCGTGGGCTTGCTGTCACAGCTTTGGAAGTCATTTTATTTCAGCAAACCAGTGAATCCTATAACAGGCGTTCAATACGATGTACCTTTTCCTTATTATCTACTCTGCACAGGCAAAGGGTTGTGCGCCGAGACTTGATGCAAACAACATTGTGATGTGATATATGTACCCTTTAATATACGAAAGTAAGATCGTAAATAACACGTTTGATGGTCGGTGCACACACACACTTTTATGTGGCGAATGAAACATACTAAGTACATGCCTTCAGAGTAGATGATGAGTAGTCGGGTGAACTGACAAGTGAAAATGGTCACAAGCATAACTGAAAAGTCCTACGTAGGTAAGTGTGTAAGAACAAATCGTTCACAACTATATCCAGGCATGCAGGAGTGGACCCATTCGAAAAGAAATGTAATGTATCGTCACTTTCCGATGTCAATGAGACACATGTACCTTTGGGTGGAAATTCAACCAAATATGAAAAAGCTAAAAAATAAAAAATAAAAATGGAAATGTCTACTGCACCCGGTGTTCCCAGGCGGTCACCCATCCAAGTACTATCCGGGCCCGACGTTGCTTAACTTCGGTGATCGGACGAGAACCGGTGTTTTCAACGTGGTATGGCCGTAGACAGATGTCAGCGGCAAACTTTACCTACATATACACACAGGGTAATGGGGGGGGAGGGAAACTGCCATGAAACAGCTTTCTCGCGTTTTCAGTGGGTGTACACAATGATGTGTTTCTTGATTTGGCTATATCTTTACACGAATGAAGTCTGGCACTTGTGATACACGTCAACACTGTTTCTATGCGCATCTGCCACGAGAAAGGACACACTCGTTCGCCCCGCTCGCCTGAAACATTCAGTTTTCGTCCCCCAATAAAACCATGCATGTAGTAGCCTATATGTTGTTTTTCGAATAAAATTAACATCAAAACGAGGAAGGCCCATACTGTCGTATGCCAAGAAAGTCGGGTTAATCGTGGCAGGCAAAAAATATTTAATCTGTGACGATCGCGACTGCTGGTATCTGAACCTATGTACTACATTTTACTCTACACATGGGCGTTCGCGACCCGCTTGTGTCCCGGGATTCGCGTCTTAGCACACTGTTTCTTGAGAGAAACATCCAAGTTACTTAGTACTTATGAGACAAAGCAAATTTCAACTGAAAATGTAGTGCCCCAAATCATGTGTTCAGTAATAGTGTCAAATGTTTTCTGTCGCAAAATGGCGAACTTGCCAGAGAAACGTGCTTCATTGCCTTTGTTTGGGCGCTTGTTTTAGCTTATCAGAGGCAGTAACGAGGGGTGTTGTGGTTGGCTTTCATGGTTAGATATCTTGAGAAACGACATGTAACATTTGAAACGATTGAATTTGTGTCTAAAGGCTCGAAATGTGCTTTTGAAACAAGCGATGTCTGCATTTTAGACGCGATGGCTTCATTGAAAATAGCCCGTGTGGCTTCAACATTCATGTGTGGTTGTTGTTATTGTAACAGACATGTAGCCAAATGGTTTTTGCATCCAATCATGTACTTACATTGGAAACTTTCCTCGATTAAGAAGTGATTATTAAGATACAAATGCACGAGAAAGCACACGCGCTCCCGAGCTTGCAACTATCAGCCACAACAAGCAGGGTGTCTCCTCCGACGTCCGCGCCTCAGTAGTATCACCCGGGCTGGCTGTCGGGGAGAGGCATTCGCTCTCTGTGCTTCGTTTGTAGCTGACGTGACTTTCTACACTCAAACCTACCATTATGGCTGATGTTGCTGCTGCCCCCCGCTGCTGTCAAGACTCCCAAGAAGAAGGCTGCTGCCAAGCCGAAGAAGGTTGCTGCACATCCTACTTATTTGGAGATGATCAAGAAAGCTATTTCATCCTTGAAGGAAAGGGGTGGTTCTTCCCGACAGGCTGTTCTGAAATACATCCTGGCCAACTACAAAGTTGGTGACAACCAGGTCGCCATCAATGCTCGCATCAAGACTGCTTTGAAAAATGGAGTCAATAACGGCGCACTCAAGCAATCAAAGGGAACTGGAGCTGCTGGGTCCTTCCGTCTTGGCGAGGTAAAGAAAGCTGAAAAACCCAAGAAGGCTAAGCCAGCTGCCAAGCCAAAGAAGGCTGCCAAATCTCCCAAGAAAGTCAAGAAGCCAGCTGCTGCCAAGAAACCTAAGACAGCCGCTAAGAAGGCCGCCAAGTCACCAAAGAAGGTGAAGGCTGCAGCCAAGCCAAAGAAGGCAAAGACCCCTAAGAAGGCAGCGGCCAAACCCAAGAAGGTCAAGACCCCCAAGAAGAAGGCAACCAAGCCAAAGAAGGCATAAGCTCTCTTTGTCTCGCCTTCGATCCACATTTCTGTGGTCCAAAGGCCCTTTTCAGGGCCATCCAAATACCCCAAAAGAAAACTTGAAAACAGTGATAACAAAACAATGCTATTTATTTCAGCAGTATATCAGTAAAGAAAAAATGCGTTTTGTGGATAACAGGTATGGTGTGAATGATGGGTTAGACTGATCATAATTAAAAATTCAGCCTTAGCAATAACTTCTTTGCCCGACAGTAAGTACACAGAGAGGGTAGCAATTCCTGAGGTACCCATAAAACTCAAAGGTGAGGCAAATGCCGTTGATCAAGGAGGCTGCCTGTAAAACCTATACATTGAGCAAAGAAGGATTTGATGAGTATGTTCCTAAATTGATATTATAGTGGGAGTTCTAAACCCTATCTAATGGCCGGTGTGTTTGTTTTGTTTTTACTTAACCCAAGCCCAATAGCCCCAACAAAATACCTAAAAAACATACACATTGAGCAAAGAAGGATTTTATAAGTATGTTCCTACATTGGTGATATAGTGGGAGTTCAAAACACTATATCTTAAGGCCGGTGTGTTTGGTTTTGTTTTACTTACACCCAGCCCCGATAACCCCAAAAACTAAATAAATGGAAGTAAATAAAATAAACAAAGGAAAATATACGCAAGATCAACAAAAGCTTAACATAAACAAAGCAATTTGTGAAGCAAAGAATGCAAATTATACGTGTATGATGTAAAGTGTCGTTGATATCAGATATCGTCAATGCAGGGTTCCCTATGTGTGTAGCTACACATGCACGTTGACATCCACGGGGTGTTTTACCGACACACGTCTCGCCTATGCACGACTTTTCACATAGGGTGGCAAGAGTTGTGCACCCTTGGTCGTGAGAGGCGTGTGAGTTTTGGATTCCCAATCCATGCAACGCGGCTGTTATGTGTCGAAAGTATAGGTACGGAAATAATTTCTAATACATGTACAGTACGGCTGCGTGACTTAGCTAGAACTGGAAACATAAAATAGCTGACTGATGCCATGCCATGTGTGTTTTGAAAGCATGGAAACAGCGTGGGCTTGCTGTCACAGCTTTGGAAGTCATTTTATTTCAGCAAACCAGTGAATCCTATAACAGGCGTTCAATACGATGTACCTTTTCCTTATTATCTACTCTGCACAGGCAAAGGGTTGTGCGCCGAGACTTGATGCAAACAACATTGTGATGTGATATATGTACCCTTTAATATACGAAAGTAAGATCGTAAATAACACGTTTGATGGTCGGTGCACACACACACACTTTTATGTGGCGAATGAAACATACCATACATGCCTTCAGAGTAGATGATGAGTAGTCGGGGTGAACTGACAAGTGAAAATGGTCACAAGCATAACTGAAAAGTCCTACGTAGGTAAGTGTGTAAGAACAAATCGTTCACAACTATATCCAGGCATGCAGGAGTGGACCCATTCGAAAAGAAATGTAATGTATCGTCACTTTCCGATGTCAATGAGACACATGTACCTTTGGGTGGAAATTCAACCAAATATAAAAAGCTAAAAATAAAAAATAAAATGGAAATGTCTACTGCACCCGGTGTTCCCAGGCGGTCACCCATCCAAGTACTATCCGGGCCCGACGTTTGCTTAACTTCGGTGATCGGACGAGAACCGGTGTTTTCAACGTGGTATGGCCGTAGACAGATGTCAGCGGCAAACTTTACCTACATATACACACACAGGGTAATGGGGAAGGGAAACTGCCATGAAACAGCTTTCTCGCGTTTTCAGTGGGTGTACACAATGATGTGTTTCTTGATTTGGCTATATCTTTACACGAATGAAGTCTGGCACTTGTGATACACGTCAACACTGTTTCTATGCGCATCTGCCACGAGAAAGGACACACTCGTTCGCCCCCGCTCGCCTGAAACATTCAGTTTTCGTCCCCCAATAAAAACCATGCATGTAGTAGCCTATATGTTGTTTTTCGAATAAAATTAACATCAAAACGAGGAAGGCCCATACTGTCGTGATGCCAAGAAAGTCAGGTTAATCGTGGCAGGCAAAAATATTTAATCTGTGACGATCGCGACTGCTGGTATCTGAACCTATGTACTACATTTTACTCTACACATGGGCGTTCGCGACCCGCTTGTGTCCCGGATTCGCGTCTTAGCACACTGTTTCTTGAGAGAAACATCCAAGTTACTTAGTACTTATGAGACAAAGCAAATTTCAACTGAAAATGTAGTGCCCCAAATCATGTGTTCAGTAATAGTGTCAAATGTTTTCTGTCGCAAAATGGCGAACTTGCCAGAGAAACGTGCTTCATTGCCTTTGTTTGGGCGCTTGTTTTAGCTTATCAGAGGCAGTAACGAGGGGTGTTGTGGTTTTACTTTCATGGTTAGATATCTTGAGAAACGACATGTAACATTTGAAACGATTGAATTTGTGTCTAAAGGCTCGAAATGTGCTTTTGAAACAAGCGATGTCTGCATTTTAGACGCGATGGCTTCATTGAAAATAGCCCGTGTGGCTTCAACATTCATGTGTGGTTGTTGTTATTGTAACAGACATGTAGCCAAATGGTTTTGCATCCAATCATGTACTTACATTGGAAACTTTCCTCGATTAAGATGTGATTATTAAGATACAAATGCACGAGAAAGCACACGCGCCCCGAGCTTGCAACTATCAGCCACAACAAGCAGGGTGTCTCCTCCGACGTCCGCGCCTCAGTAGTATCACCCGGGCTGGCTGTCGGGGAGAGGCATTCGCTCTCTGTGCTTCGTTTGTAGCTGACGTGACTTTCTACACTCAAACCTACCATTATGGCTGATGTTGCTGCTGCCCCCGCTGCTGTCAAGACTCCCAAGAAGAAGGCTGCTGCCAAATGAAGAAGGTTGCTGCACATCCTACTTATTTGGAGATGATCAAGAAAGCTATTTCATCCTTGAAGGAAAGGGGTGGTTCTTCCCGACAGGCTGTTCTGAAATACATCCTGGCCAACTACAAAGTTGGTGACAACCAGGTCGCCATCAATGCTCGCATCAAGACTGCTTTGAAAAATGGAGTCAATAACGGCGCACTCAAGCAATCAAAGGGAACTGGAGCTGCTGGGTCCTTCCGTCTTGGCGAGGTAAAGAAAGCTGAAAACCCAAGAAGGCTAAGCCAGCTGCCAAGCCAAAGAAGGCTGCCAAATCTCCCAAGAAAGTCAAGAAGCCAGCTGCTGCCAAGAAACCTAAGACAGCCGCTAAGAAGGCCGCCAAGTCACCAAAGAAGGTGAAGGCTGCAGCCAAGCCAAAGAAGGCAAAGACCCCTAAGAAGGCAGCGGCCAAACCCTAAGAAGGTCAAGACCCCCAAGAAGAAGGCAACCAAGCCAAAGAAGGCATAAGCTCTTTGTCTCGCCTTCGCTCCACATTTCTGTGGTCCAAAGGCCCTTTTCAGGGCCATCCAAATACCCCAAAAGAAAACTTGAAAACAGTGATAACAAAACAATGCTATTTATTTCAGCAGTATATCAGTAAGAAAGAATGCGTTTTTGTGATAACAGGTATGGTGTGAATGATGGGTTAGACTGATCATAATTAAAAATTCAGCCTTAGCAATAACTTCTTTGCCCGACAGTAAGTACACAGAGAGGGTAGCAATTCCGAGGTACCCATAAAACTCAAAGGTGAGGCAAATGCCGTTGATCAAGGAGGCTGCCTGTAAAAACCTATACATTGAGCAAAGAAGGATTTGATGAGTATGTTCCTAAATTGATATTATAGTGGGAGTTCTAAACCCTATCTAATGGCCGGTGTGTTTGTTTTTGTTTTTACTTAAACCCAAGCCCAATAGCCCCAACAAAATACCTAAAAACATACACATTGAGCAAAGAAGGATTTTATAAGTATGTTCCTACATTGGTGATATAGTGGGAGTTCAAAACACTATATCTTAAGGCCGGTGTGTTTGGTTTTGTTTTTACTTACACCCAGCCCCGATAACCCCAAAAAACTAAATAAATGGAAGTAAATAAAATAAACAAAGGAAAATATACGCAAGATCAACAAAAGCTTAACATAAACAAAGCAATTTGTGAAGCAAAGAATGCAAATTATACGTGTATGATGTAAAGTGTGTATGATATCAGATATCGTCAATGCAGGGTTCCCTATGTGTGTAGCTACACATGCACGTTGACATCCACGGGGTGTTTTACCGACACACGTCTCGCCTATGCACGACTTTTCACATAGGGCGGCAAGAGTTGTGCACCCTTGGTCGTGAGAGGCGTGTGAGTTTTGGATTCCCAATCCATGCAACGCGGCTCTTATGTGTCGAAGTATAGGTACGGAAATAATTTCTAATACATGTACAGTACGGCTGCGTGACTTAGCTAGAACTGGAAACATAAAATAGCTGACTGATGCCATGCCATGTGTGTTTTGAAAGCATGGAAACAGCGTGGGCTTGCTGTCACAGCTTTGGAAGTCATTTTATTTCAGCAAACCAGTGAATCCTATAACAGGCGTTCAATACGATGTACCTTTTCCTATTATCTACTCTGCACAGGCAAAGGGTTGTGCGCCGAGACTTGATGCAAACAACATTGTGATGTGATATATGTACCCTTTAATATACGAAAGTAAGATCGTAAATAACACGTTTGATGGTCGGTGCACACAGACACTTTTGTGTGGCGAATGAAACATACATGCCTTCAGAGTAGATGATGAGTAGTCGGGTGAACTGACAAGTGAAAATGGTCACAAGCATAACTGAAAAGTCCTACGTAGGTAAGTGTGTAAGAACAAATCGTTCACAACTATATCCAGGCATGCAGGAGTGGACCCATTCGAAAAGAAATGTAATGTATCGTCACTTTCCGATGTCAATGAGACACATGTACCTTTGGGTGGAAATTCAACCAAATATAAAAAAGCTAAAAAATAAAAAATAAAAATGGAAATGTCTACTGCACCCGGTGTTCCCAGGCGGTCACCCATCCAAGTACTATCCGGGCCCGACGTTGCTTAACTTCGGTGATCGGACGAGAACCGGTGTTTTCAACGTGGTATGGCCGTAGACAGATGTCAGCGGCAAACTTTACCTACATATACACACAGGGTAATGGGGGGAAGGGAAACTGCCATGAAACAGCTTTCTCGCGTTTTCAGTGGGTGTACACAATGATGTGTTTCTTGATTTGGGTATATCTTTACACGAATGAAGTCTGGCACTTGTGATACACGTCAACACTGTTTCTATGCGCATCTGCCACGAGAAAGGACACACTCGTTCGCCCCCGCTCGCCTGAAACATTCAGTTTTCGTCCACCCAATAAAAACCATGCATGTAGTAGCCTATATGTTGTTTTTCGAATAAAATTAACATCAAAACGAGGAAGGCCCATACTGTCGTGATGCCAAGAAAGTCGGGTTAATCGTGGCAGGCAAAAATATTTAATCTGTGACGATCGCGACTGCTGGTATCTGAACCTATGTACTACATTTTACTCTACACATGGGCGTTCGCGACCCGCTTGTGTCCCGGGGATTCGCGTCTTAGCACACTGTTTCTTGAGAGAAACATCCAAGTTACTTAGTACTTATGAGACAAAGCAAATTTCAACTGAAAATGTAGTGCCCCAAATCATGTGTTCAGTAATAGTGTCAAATGTTTTCTGTCGCAAAATGGCGAACTTGCCAGAGAAACGTGCTTCATTGCCTTTGTTTGGGCGCTTGTTTTAGCTTATCAGAGGCAGTAACGAGGGGTGTTGTGGTTTGCTTTCATGGTTAGATATCTTGAGAAACGACATGTAACATTTGAAACGATTGAATTTGTGTCTAAAGGCTCGAAATGTGCTTTTGAAACAAGCGATGTCTGCATTTTAGACGCGATGGCTTCATTGAAAATAGCCCGTGTGGCTTCAACATTCACCTGTGGTTGTTGTTATTGTAAGAGACATGTAGCCAAATGTTTTTTGCATCCAATCATGTACTTACATTGGAAACTTTCCCCGATTAAGATGTGATTATTCAGATACAAATGCACGAGAAAGCACACGCGCTCCCGAGCTTGCAACTATCAGCCACAACAAGCAGGATGTCTCCTCCGACGTCCGCGCCTCAGTAGTATCACCCGGGCTGGCTGTCGGGGAGAGGCATTCGCTCTCTGTGCTTCGTTTGTAGCTGACGTGACTTTCTACACTCAAACCTACCATTATGGCTGATGTTGCTGCTGCCCCCGCTGCTGTCAAGACTCCCAAGAAGAAGGCTGCTGCCAAGCCGAAGAAGGTTGCTGCACATCCTACTTATTTGGAGATGATCAAGAAAGCTATTTCATCCTTGAAGGAAAGGGGTGGTTCTTCCCGACAGGCTGTTCTGAAATACATTCTGGCCAACTACAAAGTTGGTGACAACCAGGTCGCCATCAATGCTCGCATCAAGACTGCTTTGAAAAATGGAGTCAATAACGGCGCACTCAAGCAATCAAAGGGAACTGGAGCTGCTGGGTCCTTCCGTCTTGGCGAGGTAAAGAAAGCTGAAAAACCCAAGAAGGCTAAGCCAGCTGCCAAGCCAAAGAAGGCTGCCAAATCTCCCAAGAAAGTCAAGAAGCCAGCTGCTGCCAAGAAACCTAAGACAGCCGCTAAGAAGGCCGCCAAGTCACCAAAGAAGGTGAAGGCTGCAGCCAAGCCAAAGAAGGCAAAGACCCCTAAGAAGGCAGCGGCCAAACCCAAGAAGGTCAAGACCCCCAAGAAGAAGGCAACCAAGCCAACGAAGGCATAAGCTCTCTTTGTCTCGCCTTCGCTCCACATTTCTGTGGTCCAAAGGCCCTTTTCAGGGCCATCCAAATACCCCAAAAGAAAACTTGAAAACAGTGATAACAAAACAATGCTATTTATTTCAGCAGTATATCAGTAAGAAAGAATGCGTTTTTGTGATAACAGGTATGGTGTGAATGATGGGTTAGACTGATCATAATTAAAAATTCAGCCTTAGCAATAACTTCTTTGCCCGACAGTAAGTACACAGAGAGGGTAGCAATTCCGAGGTACCCATAAAACTCAAAGGTGAGGCAAATGCCGTTGATCAAGGAGGCTGCCTGTAAAAACCTATACATTGAGCAAAGAAGGATTTGATGAGTATGTTCCTAAATTGATATTATAGTGGGAGTTCTAAACCCTATCTAATGGCCGGTGTGTTTGTTTTGGTTTTTACTTAAACCCAAGCCCAATAGCCCCAACAAAATACCTAAAAACATACACATTGAGCAAAGAAGGATTTTATAAGTATGTTCCTACATTGGTGATATAGTGGGAGTTCAAAACACTATATCTTAAGGCCGGTGTGTTTGGTTTTGTTTTTACTTACACCCAGCCCGATAACCCCAAAAAACTAAATAAATGGAAGTAAATAAATAAACAAAGGAAAATATACGCAAGATCAACAAAAGCTTAACATAAACAAAGCAATTTGTGAAGCAAAGAATGCAAATTATACGTGTATGATATCAGATATCGTCAATGCAGGGTTCCCTATGTGTGTAGCTACACATGCACGTTGACATCCACGGGGTGTTTTACCGACACACGTCTCGCCTATGCACGACTTTTCACATAGGGCGGCAAGAGTTGTGCACCCTTGGTCGTGAGAGGCGTGTGAGTTTTGGATTCCCAATCCATGCAACGCGGCTGTTATGTGTCGAAGTATAGGTACGGAAATAATTTCTAATACATGTACAGTACGGCTGCGTGACTTAGCTAGAACTGGAAACATAAAATAGCTGACTGATGCCATGCCATGTGTGTTTTGAAAGCATGGAAACAGCGTGGGCTTGCTGTCACAGCTTTGGAAGTCATTTTATTTCAGCAAACCAGTGAATCCTATAACAGGCGTTCAATACGATGTACCTTTTCCTTATTATCTACTCTGCACAGGCAAAGGGTTGTGCGCCGAGACTTGATGCAAACAACATTGTGATGTGATATATGTACCCTTTAATATACGAAAGTAAGATCGTCAATAACACGTTTGATGGTCGGTGCACACACAGACACTTTTATGTGGCGAATGAAACATACTAAGTACATGCCTTCAGAGTAGATGATGAGTAGTCGGGTGAACTGACAAGTGAAAATGGTCACAAGCATAACTGAAAAGTCCTACGTAGGTAAGTGTGTAAGAACAAATCGTTCACAACTATATCCAGGCATGCAGGAGTGGACCCATTCGAAAAGAAATGTAATGTATCGTCACTTTCCGATGTCAATGAGACACATGTACCTTTGGGTGGAAATTCAACCAAATATGAAAAAGCTAAAAATTAAAAAATAAAAATGGAAATGTCTACTGCACCCGGTGTTCCCAGGCGGTCACCCATCCAAGTACTATCCGGGCCCGACGTTGCTTAACTTCGGTGATCGGACGAGAACCGGTGTTTTCAACGTGGTATGGCCGTAGACAAATGTCAGCGGCAAACTTTACCTACATATACACACAGGGTAATGGGGGAAGGGAAACTGCCATGAAACAGCTTTCTCGCGTTTTCAGTGGGTGTACACAATGATGTGTTTCTTGATTTGGCTATATCTTTACACGAATGAAGTCTGGCACTTGTGATACACGTCAACACTGTTTCTATGCGCATCTGCCACGAGAAAGGACACACTCGTTCGCCCCCACTCGCCTCAAACATTCAGTTTTCGTCCCCAATAAAACCATGCATGTAGTAGCCTATATGTTGTTTTTCGAATAAAATTAACATCAAAACGAGGAAGGCCCATACTGTCGTGATGCCAAGAAAGTCGGGTTAATCGTGGCAGGCAAAAATATTTAATCTGTGACGATCGCGACTGCTGGTATCTGAACCTATGTACTACATTTTACTCTACACATGGGCGTTCGCGACCCACTTGTGTCCCGGATTCGCGTCTTAGCACACTGTTTCCTTGAGACGACGACGACGATATTCAATGTTTAACGGTGGCTTCTGGCGTAACAAACAAGCCCATTTATATTGAAAAGGAGCCCTAGGGAGACCAGAGATTCAGAACCTGAACCTGAAATCTAGACTTGCTAGGTGGGAGCTAATATAATAAATGATAAATGTTAATAACGGATAAACCAATAAATTAAATGTTACCCGGAAAAAACCTTACCCAAAAAATAAAATGCTGGGGCGTTAAACCTAAGTTGAATTTGGAATAAAAACGTTTATAAACATAAATATAGACAAAGAAAAATAAAAAGCCAAGTTAAAAAAGAGAAAGGAGGGATAAATAGGAATAATGATTGTTAATAAGTAAGAGATAGGGTTGAAATAAACGGTAGGTGACATAAAAAGGGGCCTAGGGGTGGGGTTGGGGGTGGGGAGGGGGTGAATACTGAGCATGTATAGCATAGGGGGCAGATATTTGAATGCAGTTAAGCTGCATAAGCTATATAAGGGGCTATATAAAGAGGGAAAAAGAAAAGGGTTAAGCTTGGATGGGGGTGTGACGGGAGCAAGGGTGGCAGTGAGGCAAAGGCCGCGCTGAGAGCGAAGCGGTGGTAGTGAGCTGGCTAGTGAGTGGCCTTGACCTTGGCATTATGGGCTCGTGACGGGTTGTTTACATACGCGAGAGGGGAGAGCGAGCGTGGCGTGTGCAGAGTATGGATAAATGAAATTGAGCGCCGGGTCGAAAGTTGTAGAGAGCAGAATGGATAACTGAGGTTTGAACAGCTGGCCTGAATGTTGCAGTAAGTGGGACGTGAGAGAGATGGTTGTGGTTATTTAGTGAGTTCTAGATTCTTTTTAGAAGGTTTGAGTTTTGTAGAAATAATGTTAGGGTGTTGAAGACACTTATTGGGTTGTGTGGGTTGAGGAGTAGTGGGATGTTGTTGTGATATTTAGAGGGAATGCTGTTTTGTATTTGCTTAATGTTTGTCTTTTGTAGCTGGCAGTGTATGTGATTTATGTCTTCTTGGGTATTACAGTGTGTGCATAGTCCATCTGCATGTCTATTTTGCTTGTAAAGTGTGTGGTTGAGGTTTGTGATGCCTGTGATAAGTCTGTTTATGGCCCTGTCAATATTTTTAATGTTTGAGAATGTAGGGATTTTCCTTAAGGGTGATTTTATTATGGAAGTAACCCATGTTGATTTGTTGTTGTTTATGTTGTGTTGAAAGTCAGTATGAAGAATATTTGATTTAATGAGTTGTTTAGTTTCTGTTTTGGATGTATGAAAGTTTATATTTGGTGATTTGTGTGTTGTTGCTAATTTGGCTGCTGTATCTGCTGTGTCGTTTCCTATTATGTTTGAATGACCTGGTATCTAGGTGAAAGTTATGTTTTTATTTGCTCGTTTAAGTGAATCTGTTTGGATTGTGATATTATGAATGAGATCAGGGCGAGATTTGGAGTACTTGTTATGTATTTGCCTAATGGAGTTTAGTGAGTCGGAGAGAATTAGGAAGTTAGTTTGTGGGAGGGTAGGTATTAGGTGCAGTGCAGTGAGGATAGCTGTTAGTTCTGCTGTATGTATTGAGGTGTGGTTTGTATAGTGCAGGTTGGTTGTAATGGGGGGGGTGTTGTTGGACATGTATGCCTATACCAGTTGTTTTGTTTGGGTTGATTGAGGCGTCTGTATATATATGTGTGTGTGTTGGGTAGTTATTGTTGATATAGTTGTTTGTGATGTTTGTTATGGTGGGTTTGTTGGTGTTTTTTGGTAACTGCTGGAGAATGTTGTCTAGGGTGGTGTCTGTGGTGGGTGGGGGTATGTCGTGAATGTAGCTTGTAATGGGAGGTGTATGTTGTATGTCGTTTAGCTGTTGTGCCTGTAGAAGTTTATGGAGGTAGGTGAGGCATGGAGCTCTTAAGGGATTTAATTTGAATTTCTTAAGTGTTGATTTCTTTATTTTGCTGTATTTATGTGTGACGAGTTTAAATAGTGGGTTATGTTGGGCCCCAGCCCAGTAGGTGAGTGTTGTTTGGTTGATTCTTTGTGTGAATGAAGTGGTGCCTGAGAGTAGAAGTAATGTGTTTAGGGTGGTACCAGTCCTCGTGCCTAGGGCTAATTTTAGGGCTTTATATTGGATGGAGGTTATTTTTTGGAGGTTACAGGAGGAGAGGGAGTGGAGAATCGGGGCGGCGTAGTCCAGTTTAGGCAGTATAAGCGTTTTCTATATGTTGATAAGTGTGTGTTTGTAGGCACCCCAGTTTGTGCCGCTGATGGCTCTCATTAAGTTGAGATCTTTTTGACAGGAATTGACCAGATTGTGAATGTGGGGTGTCCATGTCATATGTTGGTCAAATGTTATTCCTAAGAATTTTGCTTCCTTTTTTAATTCAATTTTTTGGTTATTTAGGTGCAGTTTGGGTGAAAAATTTTGCATTCGTTGTGTTTTGAAGAGTATGCCCACGTTTTTTTAACATTAATGAGGAATTTGAATATGGTTAAGCATTTTTTGGCATTTTGTAGAAACTTGTTTGACAGAAGTGGAGGAAGTCCAGAAAGAAATATCGTCGGCAAATTTGGCTTTTGAAATTTCAGGCCATTTATCTGGGAATATGTCGTTGATCATGAAATTAAAAAGTGTTGGTGATAATATGCTGCCCTGGGGGGTCCCATGTTCTAGGGGATGGGGGTCCGAAAGGGTGTTGTGAGATTTGAGGATTATCTGTCTATTATTAAGGAAAGAGTGGATGAAATTTAGAATTCTGCCGTTAATGGCATATTTTTGGAGTTTTTGTATGAGGCCGTTTTGCCAAACCATATCAAATGCTTTACTAAAGTCAATGAAAATGGCCATAGTGTATTGTTTTTGTTCATGGGCTACCTTGATGTCTTGTTCCAAATGTAAAATATGGTCTAAGGTTTGCCTGTTTGGATGAAGCCGCTCTGGTCCTCCTTAATTAGATTTTTTATATATATATAAGGTGTTTGAGCCTGTTGTTAATAATGCTTTCTAAAGTTTTACATAGATGAGAGGTGAGGGAGATAGGGCGATAAGAATCAGGCTCATTTTTAGGTTTCCCTGGTTTGAGAACTGGCACCACCTTGGCTGTTTTCCATGTGTTTGGGATAGTACCTGAGGTCCAGATAATTTGTTAATTTGTTGAGTATAGTGAATGTAATGGTATCTGGACCCGGGGCTGAGGCTGTCTGTTTGTTTCTGAGTGCAGATTGGAGTTTGTGTATATTTATTATTTTGTTTATAGGTAGATCTGTGTGTGGTGGTTGTGGGGTGTATGGGGGCTGCTTTTTCATGGTGTTTTGAAAAGAAGGTGGGTAGTTGGTGGAGCTACTGACGGCCGAGAGGTGGGCAGCAAATGCATTAGCTCTGTCTTTGTTTGTGGCTAGGTCCGGAAGGTTTGGATAAATAGTTTTTTTGGAAACGCCCTTAATGGCATTAAATTTTTTCCACATAGTTCTAGAGTTTCGATTTGTTAGCTTAAAGGTCACATGCAACCAAAAAATCAAACATAATTAAAACACAATTATCACTTATTCATGACATATAATATATATTGCTGGTTATGAAAAAACATATAAACAAAATTATAAGCGTACAATCGCAAATCAAAAGTGCAATATTGCGTACTTTGGTTTACTTCCCAAGAAACGAAGCAGCCGGGATACCGAACCCAGTCAGAGCGGGTGGGTGTGCACTCAAGTGTAACTGGCTGGTTCATTTGCAGATGCCCTCACGGCTCATTGTGTGTGTATATATAGAGATGTTGGGTTTTGTAAATACATGCTCATTTTTTTGTGTATAACATTTTGCAATCAACAGACATCATAACATGTCATGTGTTCAAGTATCACACCTGCCTGTCTGTGTAATTACATACTGTGACAGAGACCGAACTCGGGCCATAAATCAATGGGTTTTGTTTATGGTGTATAGCCTGATTGGTGTTAAGTTCGAATTGCATGGGGTCAGTGATCGCAGTTGTGTATTTAATATTAACTCTTCAAACTCACTTATACAGTACTCTCCCTAGTGTACTGTGATGTCACTTGCATTGTGACGTCATTACTCAGTTATGACGTCATAGTGACGACGTCATAATCCTAACTGCCAGTTCACCTGATGAAGGGACCTGGAATGGTCTCGAAACGTTGTGAGAGAAATTAAAAAAGAAGTTTTATCCATAAAAATATCTTGGAGTTTATTTACTGTCATATAAAAAGCTCGCGCCTGTGAGATATCAACAAAACATTAGGAAAATAGCTCACACCAAAGCCTTAACCGAGTATTCACCGGACAGCCCGCTTCCAAGTTGCCCGAACCTATTTCACTGCGCACGTGCTTTGAGCGCAGCCCAGCTGTTGAAACCAGTTTTCCCCCGAAAAGTCGGGGGGAAATTAGTGAATCGTTTGAACTCCGATTTCGCGCGTTTTTTTTCATCGCGTTATTTTTCAACTTTATAAGTTGAATTTGCATTTTTTGATGATTTGTTTCGGTAAGTCCATACCTAAAGGTATCAGAATCTGCAAAGTTGTGTTTTACGTTGCATGTGACGTATAGGGTCAAGTATGTGCTGAAACTTGAAACAACTGAAACTTCATCTCAGTTAAGCGGCTCACAGATCGAGTATTGGGGTCGCGCGCTAATCTGAAGTGCGGTAATCCGATGTTTTCATAGCAATTCGCTTTTGCGGCACTTCTAGCACAACTTTGGTTTTCGCTTTACCGGGAATAGCGAATATTGAAATTTCGCTTTCCTGGGCCGACACCGTCACGGGTATGTTTATGTTGGACGTGACAAACCAGAGTTTGATGGCACGAGAAACGACCACCGCCGTACGTTGATAACAAATACGCCACACACTGTAACCATCAGATCCCTTGGTTTACTATACGAAGAAAGAATAGGATTGTGATTACCATAGCGTTGAAGACAAATGCCATTTGTGTCTCATTTACCCAGCTTATGATACTTTAAGACCTTTACATCTACCAAAACACTGACTTGTTTGCCCAGCTTATGATACTTTAAGATCTTTACATCTACCAAACACTGTTTTGTTTGCCCAGCTTATGATACTTTAAGACCTTTACATCTACCAAAACACTGACTTGCAAATTTTAACATCTCTGTTTGCTATCAATTATTTTCCTGTACAAATACATTCTTTATTCTTTATAACTTTGCACAATTTGTAAAACTTGTACATCTTAAAAGAGAAACAATCCTTTATGTTAATCTCAGGAAATACGGAATTTTCAAGAGTCTTACAGTCCTTATGTTTTGACATATTTATTGACACAAACAAATAAGAAATTATGGCAACAATCTTATTACTCTGTTTAACTCATTGTATACGCCAACTCTAAAATTTCGAAGCGATCAGCTGTTTGGCATGGAGATTCCATCTAAGGTCAAGGTCATTTGTACAACTAGTGTAGTGTGTCACGTGACAGATTTGAAGGGGTGTACAGTGAGCCCGGTGGTGTACGCGACGCACAAATGCAGAGAATGGACGCAGATCAGTTACGTGCATCATTCGGTCCATATGATCCACCGTTACTTCCCAGGGTCCTCCCATTGCATGCAAGTCCCCTACAACAACTAATAATAAGTTGTATGTCAGGAAAATAGGAAGCAAAACGTGTTTATCAAAATCATATTTAGGCTCATAGTCTTAATGGGGCGGTGAGGTAGCCTAGTGGTTAAAGCATTCGGCCGTCACGCCCGAAGACCCAGGTTCGATTCCCCACATGGGTACAATGTGTGAAGCCCATTTCTGGTGTCCCCCGCCGTGATATTGCTGGAATATTGCTAAAGGCGACGTAAAGCTAAACTCATTCACTTAATTAGAGAACATCCGGAGAATAACAGTGTATTACTTGTTTGTCTCCCTGTTGATACTGGTGATGAGCGTCAGGTTGGAGGAATCACATCTACACGTAATGGCCATGCTGGCAATACATCGCAAACTATCTCTCCTTACAACGGTCGCAACAACAGCTCTGTTTTATTTGTGTCTGTTTGACTGTTATTTAGATACATGTTTAAACAGTGTGCGAAATTGCCACTCGCCCGCTAGTCCGCGGCTAGTAAAAATCCAATCGGGCCAGTAAATCTCCACAGTCAGCCCGAGTGGCTAGTGAATTTTCATGGGGTCAGTTTGTAAATACATCCCTCCCTCCGACTTGTTAAGTTTTAATACACTTTTAAATCATGGTATATTATGAGTGAGTGAGTGCAGTTTTATGCCGCACTCAGCAATATTCCAACTATATGGCGGCGGTCTATATATAATCGAGTCTGGACCAGACAATCCAGTGATCAACAGCATGAGCATCTATCTGCGCAATTGGGAACCGATAACACCTGTCAACCAAGTCAGCGAGCCTGATCACCCGATCCCGTTAGTCGCCTCTTACGACAAGCATGGGTTACTGAAGATCAATATTCTAACCCGGACCTTCACGGGAATGCAGGATTATGGCCTGACAAAAATGTTCATCATATTAGCAGCTTAATGATGAAACCCCTGTCTACATTCATATTTCAGGCTATTGAATTATTTTGTGGGCTAGTAACTTTCAGGCATAGCTAGCCCGACTGGCTCGCATACTATTTGGAAACTATATTTCGCACACTGTTAACACATGAAGTTTGTCATTTCTGTAAATACCTGTACCACATTATAGTAAACATGCATACATGTAACATTATGGGGACACTGGGCTAATGAAATAACGGGAAAGAAATGGACAAGGGTTCAAATGAACATCTATTTTTAATGAGTACATGGCAGTGTTTAGGTGTTTTTTCCGTCTCTAAGCCTCATAGGTGACCCTGTAGACCATCACGCTGCCCGTGCTGACCGACACAGCCAACCGTCGGCCGTGGACAGTCTTCTGGAAGGAGATCCCCACACCATCCCGGAGACTTGACCCGTCAGGCATCACGTCGCCCATGCTCACATCAAGGCTGTTCACCCATCCGATTCCTTCGTTCTTCAGTCCGCAGAAAAATACATTTCCATTGCCATCGACAGTGACCCCTCTGAGCCGAAGTGTCGTATCAGCCACAGGTATTCTCTTTACTCGTTGGTCTGCATGTATACGGAACAAACAGTTCCGTCCCGTGTCGGACACTACCACCGAGCTGGGGGACTCGGTCGCCATGTTATAAGGGTTCTCAAACCTGTCTTTTAACGATGCAATGCAACAACAATTGTAGCCTAAAATGTCCACGGTATCTGTTGTCCCGGCCAGGATTTGTTTGACCTCAGATAGATGCGCGATGCCGAAATATCTCCTTTTGGTCGTATGCATTACTGTCGAAAACTTCACTATACCTCCCCGTAACTTGACAGTGATCGTGGCGATCTTTCTCAAAGACGGCAGCGTGACAAGGACCGTGTCTTCGTCCTTACGGCAAATTCCTTGTATCCGACCAGCGTCTTTGCCGATTTTATCGAAGTAATGATCCCCTAGAAAAGTTCCTTCTTGGCTGAAAGCTTTCAGACAGCAATTGGCCCAATCCGCGGCCAATATGACACCTGATTTCAGTACCAACACCGACCTGATGTCTGGAGGCACCTCGTCACCCTCATCAACAGCAGAGGAAAACTCTTTTAGGAGGGAAAATCTGGGTATATCAGCGTCACGTGGAACGTTGTCTTCCCCCTCCATTCCGGACACCCTGCAGTAAACAGCCGACACTCCATCGGTGTCAAACACCTCAAGGTCAACGCTCGACCCTTCATCGGGGATGTGGACGATGTTCCTGACGTCATGAGACGCACACGTCACAGAATGCGTGAACTCACAGTCCACACACATGGTCATGTCACAGTCGTGACACCTGCACGTGGCTAGCACGTGTTTCGGTCGCTGTTCGCACACCTGGCAGTGGGATGTGTTTGCTGCTGGTAAGGCAATGTTTGTCGCCATCTGAAACATCAAATCACGAGGTCGCTTACAGTGGTTGAGTGAGTCAGTTTGGTTTTACGCCGCTTTTAGCAATATTCCAGCAATATCACGGCGGGGGGACACCAGAGGTCACTTACATCTACGTCTCAGGCTGCGACATTGTCTTGACAACAGACATGCCTTTAAGAAAGTGCATTACATTTGGGACGGCGCTTTTTGTGGAAACCGCGGTGGCTGAGGGAGTAGATCAATGGCTCTGTAGTGGGGATTTGGCCTTCACTTGACTGTGTGGGTTCGAAAACCGGATGGGACCCCAAAAGCACTAGAATCTACACACTTAACAAGTGTAATCCCAAACATACAACAATCGTTACATTGTCTTGTGAAGATGCAAACCTGGATGGGTGTAGTTTATAAAGACGTTGAATATACTTTATCTAAACACATATCAATATGTATAACACACATATTTAAATACAAAGCAGCCAATGTTGGTCGATTGTTCTTACGTTTTCCTTATTTTTTACAACTTTCGAAATCAGTTCAAATTATCAAATCATAAGCGTTGAAACAAAAATGAACTTTACAAAATCCGACACTCTTGTAGAGTTGCCTTATTTGATGTTCAGATTGTACCCAGATCATGTCGAATTTGAAGTAAAACAAATCGTGCATTACTAATAAAGCCAGAGATTATATCAATGTGAACAATAGTTATTGTTATTTAATCGGCCAAATAACCAGAGTCAAGTGTTGATGATATTTCTTCCACGTAGATTATAATATCATATGCGTAAATGAAATTATATTGTATGGATGAAAGTATCATTGTGGTTATCACCTACGAAGATGTAAGTATCATCTCCGAGAACAATGTATCATCTACATGCCAACAAAAAAAAGAATCAAGAGTACTTCTTCGTGATCAGCTGCGCATGCTCAAGGCCGGAAAGGTCAACCTCGTTTCTACTTTCATTTTGCGGTAAAACCACATCGTATTAAAATGAAAGTAAATATTCTCAAATGGTTTACATTATAGTTGTAAGGAGATTCACGAGTATAATCCAAGAGGGTTGGTCTATATCTCCAAGTAAAAGACTTTCACATACGTTGTATTCACTGTACAAGTCAGTAGCCAAGCTGAGCAAGTCGGTATAACGATATACAACCCGCTGATACAGGTGCCATCTGGACTGGTTAGATGGATGTACAGGCCAGTGGTCATACATAGCAACTTTGTTATTGTAAACGACACGATTTGTATTTAAATACAGGTTGTATTACACGTTAACACTGTCATCATGGGTTTACAACCTTGACGACGACATTAGAACCTATGTTGAAACGTCGCGCATACAGAATAGAGAAGTTGTATATCCACACAAATTGTCCTCATTCCTGATCATTAGTTAATTAGAACGTGTGACAAAGGTGGGTAGACGTCAGACTGGATGCAGCCGATATTTCCCTGGCGCTTGCTGGGAGATATTTAGCTAGTAATCACACAACAGTTCAAGAGACCAACCTTTGAAAATCACAAACAGCGTCCACAAAGTAACAGTGTTAAATCGAATGTCCCTCGAAGATGGCGATAAAACCTCAGTAGGCTTCAAAGGAAGAGCCCAAAATCTAATGCGTGGTCATTTATAGAAGGGGCGTAACTGCTGTTGGAGTAAATGTCAAAGTGAAACGAGTGCCTGCGCAACGTGTGGACGCTGTTGGGATTTCCTAACTTCTATTTCCATCTCCACACAGCAAAGAAAGGCTCGCTGATTGAGCGTGCGGCGTAGGGAGTTTCCTGCAGTACATCTTGATTTGGAATAGTTAGTGAGTGAGTTTAATTTTACGCCGCACTCAGCAATATTCCAGCTATATGGCGGCGGTTTGTAAATAATCCATTCTGGACCAGACATCCCAGTGATCAACAGCGTGAGCATCGATCTGCGCAATTGGGAACCGATGACGTGTCAACCACAGGCCCCCACTGCGGGTCAGAAAATCGATAAACTAGGCCCCGGTTTAGTATCAACACCCCCTACTATATAATACATAAAGGTTCATCACAGAAATACGGTGACATGATCGAAAACCGGATAATTACGCACATGTCAATGAATATATCGTATTTTAAAGGTCTCACAAGTATCAATAGCTTTTGTCCATATCTCCGATGTATGTAGGAGGCATATACATGCGCTTTCCGAGGGGATGCATTTGATGTTTTTTATTAAATCGCCAAAGACCGAGTTGCTGTGCCGGAAGTATACAAAACTAGCTAGTCAGCGCTTGACTTCACTACCTCCGGCGATCTGATTGGCTAACACCTTACACTGAATAAATGTGTTTCTTTAAAAAATATTTGTACTCGTTTTTAAAATTATTCTTACCAAGATAAAACATCAGATAGTGAAATCTTGGATGACAGACGTTTGAGTTTCCCTCTCATTTTCGCACGTGCATTTGTTGTCATTTTATTAACCAATTTGATTGCGCTGACGGCCTAGTTTTGTATACTTCCGGCACAGCAACTCGGTCTTTGGCGATTAAGTTGAGTTTTTCACACAACATTTGATCGTGAAGTGATTATTTGCCAGGTGACTTGAGGTGGTGTAAATATTGCATTTGAAGAAAAGAAATAGGTACTGTGTTCGCCAAAGTATTGCTACTATTCGTATAACATTAGATTATTTACGATACGAAATATTCGGCTGTTATCTGGTCAATGTACTGAGCTTACGAGACCACTTGGAGAACATGCAAAGGGTCGTACATGTTTGACATTTTGACGACGTTGTCACAGAGAACTTACATTTGGGCTGAATCATTTTATGGCACATATAATGTTTACTAGTTTCAAGATCACGCTGTTTTGGTTTTATTCCCTGCGATGTTATTTAAATAAAGAGGTTTATGTCACTTGACACTATGGGATATTTCTGATGAGTGGTGGGTAATTAAAGTGTTCGTCAAGACTCAATTGCCATTGTCTTGAGATCTTGTTTACTAGGGGTCTGCGAGTGAGTGAGTGGGTGCATGGGTGGGTAGGTGAGTGAGGGGGTGAGTGAGTGAGCTGTTTCAGGCGTGTTCGCTTACTGCACTGCCCAGTGTGGATTGGATGCCTACTGAAAGTGTCGTAGCTGGCGTTTGGGCGTTAATAACCCTACAACATATACAGTTACCTACTAATTATGGCCGTTCCACATTGTCAGGGGTCCGTTGCAGGATGCTAAGTCTCGGAGTGAGGGGTCGGGCGACCTTGACTCCTAACTAACAACATTTCATTCATATACTGGCACACATACATTCACAGATAAACGCAACCCCAGGTTCTATACTCAGATAGATTTACTCTGTCTCAGTCCATATCTCTAACTACAACTTCAATACAAGATTAGGCCTCCATGTACCACGCGGGGGAACGGAGTGGCGTTGGTTAGCTTCCAACATATTGAGCACACAACCCGCACACAGAGCTCCTAGTGCCAAACATGTCTTTTTAAATGGTTCGAACCTAGCCTGACTTTGTGGTCACATGCTTCAACTCATCGTTTTGATTTTGACCCTGCACTCACGTCTTTCGTATTAGGATGAATATTGTGTCTAGTGATTGAATGAATATCGGACAGCACCAGAACCAACATATACACTATGTACAAAACAAACTGTATACATACCGGGTTCACTTTAGTAGGGTAACAGACGTTTGGATTCACCTCCACTTAAGGGCATTTAAGCATCATCTGCATTTCTTGAAGAACACACTTTTATACCTCAAAACTGTTGAAAATTGCATGTACACAAAGTCGTGTCAGAATTTTGAATTTGTGGATGCCTTCCGGTTTCAAGAGCCTTCAAAAAGTATTAACACTTTCAGCTCAACTGTTTGGAAACATCATTATTTCATTAGTTCAGAAAAGAACATTTTACTTCCTCAGAAAACACTTTTGTCTCTGTTGGACATGATGAAATAAGAACCAAACAAGTGCCTCTTCGGGCGAAAATCTTGATAAAATACATATTCAAAGAATACAAAGAGGTTTTTTTGTAAAACTTTGGCAACGTTTGTGCATTATGATAAACTAAGCTATTTCTAAAAACAAAGGAATGAAATGACAAATTTACAAAACGTGACTGACTTGTGACTGATAATAAATGCAAATCATCATACATGAAAATATACAGATCTCTAGGACAGTCTCACAGCTGACCACTTGGACACAAACCATTGTCAGACAGAAATACACAGCTGGTGAAGTCGGCAACATCACATTCAACCTACAGATAAGCAATGTTGGTCAAACATCTCACATAAACAATAGTTCCCAGTGTTACATAAGGCATACATCTATAAGGGGTACACCACACAGGCGGACTTGTGGAAGGGGATAGTGTGTAAACAGACAAACTTTTAAAGTGATCAGAAACAAACTAGGACAAACACGTTTATGTTTATAACCTCGAATACACAGTCCAGGAACTGTTCGCTATCAAACTGGAAGATACAAAGTTTTTTGGAGGCAAAAAAAATAACCTCTAGAACAATAACAGAAATTTGACTTCACGAAAATAGAAAAGAAAAATAACATCGATGAGTAGACAAAACCAACCTGCAACTGCCAAAACAATGTGGGCGTTCAAAACACCTCCCCCACGTCCTGATTTTGTCCATCACTGTCACCTCAGCATCCAGGGTTTCACAAAGTGTCAGATTTCAGAAATAAATGCTTTGAGTTTCACTCTTGATCAACTTCAGAAGAGGTAACAATGACCTATAGAGATGAGAGATGTTCTATTTTACACAAAAATATTTACAAGAAATGTACATATTAACAAATTCAACAATGTTTAAAATGTATTGTCATAAACTAACCACTGATTCATACGCATGTAACAACGTAGCAAGTGTTAAGGGTGGAACAGAATTGTTTCCAATGGTCATTTTTTGCTGCCTCGGTTAATTTCTTTGTTTTATTTCTTAGTTGTTTTGCTAAATGTAATTTCGAACGGTCCCTCTTGGATTGATTTAGGGCCTTTTTTCTTGCCTTTCTGGCTTTGATGATTTCCGTGCTCCACCAGGGGACTGCTTTTTGTGCAGGGTTGTATCGAAAAGTTGGAATGCATTTTTCTGAGATGTCAAGTATGGTATTAGTGAGGTTTGTGTTGAAAGTGTTTATGTCTGTGTTGAAAATGGCTGTGGTGTCTATTTGTTTACAAAGTGTTGTGAATTTGTTCCAATTTCCTTTTTAATGTTGAATCTTATTTCTGTGGGTGGTTGTGATGAGGTGGTAGTGGGTGTGGTGTGGGTGGGTATGTGTGATGTGATTGTGATTTTGATGGGGCAGTGGTCACTGCCCCAGGTGTCATCGTGGACCTCCCATATACAAGCTTGTGTAACTTTGGGTGTGGTGAGAGTGATGTCGATGGCTGTGGGTGAGTGTAGATGGGAGAGGGGGTAGCGGGTGGGTTGATTGTCGTTTAGTGAGTTAAGGTTGTGTGTGCTTAGCCAGTCAGTAAGGCGGGTGCCATTTGAATCAGTATAGGGTCTTGTGCCCCACAGTGGATGGTGTGCATTAAAGTCTCCGAGGATAATGGTTTGGGGACTTATAAATTTTGCCTGAATGTCCAAATCTTGGGTGGTAATTTTGAAATTTGGTCTTCTATAGACATTAATGATGGTTAAGTCTTTGTTATTCATTTTAGTTGATATTGCCAGGACTTCGAGGTTTTGTACAGGAATTTGCAATATGTTATAGTTTAGTTCCTCTGCAATGAAAATCCCCAGTCCCCCTACAGGGGGGCCGGGACAGTTAGTTGGCCGAGATCTGTCTTTACGAATAAAATTGTAGCCTGGTAATTTGAAGGCGGTTTTGGGGGATATTTTGTTTAATGCAGAGCTATGATGTAGGGTGAAATTTTGTTATGGGCAATGAGTGCCTTGAGCTCATGCCCATGAGCTCGGAGACTGTTGCAGTTCCACTGTATAAGTGCCATGATTACTGCAATTAGGGATATAGGTTTAATAAATGCCATGGCGTGGGGCATGAATTTTGAAGAATGAAGATTTGGTGCTAGAGTAGCTTAGAGGTTTGCTGTTTAGAAGGATTTTTTGAGGGCGATGAGTAGACTGGCCAAGCTTTTGTGATAGAGTTTGGATTTATGTGCAAGGGTGTATAGTTTTTTTACTGTTGGTTTTTCCATTGTTGTGGCTGCGATGATGAGTTCTACTATTTTGTTAAGGTTTTGGTTTAATTTTTGACGTGTGAGGGTTAGTGAGCAGGTGCTGGGTGTTTTTTAGGTGGGAGGGCTTGAGTTTTAATTGTGGGTATGGGGGTTGGTGGTTTGTGTTGGGAGGTGTTGGAGGGTGGGGTGGGGTTTACGGGTTTGGAGAGGGGTTGCAGTTTTGGGACGTGTTTGTTTAGGTGGGACAGTTGGGATGGGTGTGGGGAGGAGGGGTTGTTTAGGGGTGCCGGTTTGTGGCGGTTTTGGGGTGGGTATGGTGGGGGCTATGTTTGGGTGGGTGGGTGGGGCGGGTAGGTTTGGTGGTTGGTTTGGGAGGGCGTTGTTTTGTGGGTTTTTTTTGGGAGGGGTGAGTAGAGTGATGAGTTGGGGGTGGAGGAAGTGTAGGGGGAGGATGAGCTGGCTGAGAGGATGGAGTTATATGATAGTAGTTTGCGTGCTGGTTTTGGCAGGTCGGTGTTTTTGATATGTTTGTTTAGCCTGAGGATGTGTTTTTGTTTGATGGGGCATGTGTTTTGTGTAGCGGTGAGGCCGGGTGTGTTGCAGTGAATGCAGTATTTCTGTTGGCGACATTCATCGAGGGTGTGTGTGTCCGACCCGCATTTTGGGCATAACATGGGGAGCTTGCATGAATCGGAGATGTGTGAGTATGAAAAACAGTATTTGCATTGTTGTGGGTTTTTGCTTGTTAAGTGTACTTTGTAAGTAAGGGCGCCAAATGTAATGTGGGTGGGGAGTGTAGTGGTGTCAAATGTGAGGAAGGTTGTTTGTGTGTTGGGGTTGTAGGTGGTGGGTTGTCTGTTGTTGATAGTTCTGTAGTTGGTGATTTTTGGTTGGTTGGGGATGGTGTTTGCGATGCTGATGTAGTGTTTGATATCTGATTCAGTTTCTCTTGTGTCTATGTATAGAACGCCTTGGATGGATGTCTGCCAGCGTGGATACTCCCAACTTTAGAGAAACATCCAAGTTACTTAGTACTTATGAGACAAAGCAAATTTCAACTGAAAATGTTGTGCCCCAAATCATGTGTTCAGTAATAGTGTCAAATGTTTTCTGTCGCAAAATGGCGAACTTGCCAGAGAAACGTGCTTCATTGCCTTTGTTTGGGCGCTTGTTTTAGCTTATCAGAGGCAGTAACGAGGGGTGTTGTGGTTTACTTTCATAGTTAGATATCTTGAGAAACGACATGTAACATTTGAAACGATTGAATTTGTGTCTAAAGGCTCGAAATGTGCTTTTGAAACAAACGATGTCTGCATTTTAGACGCGATGGCTTCATTGAAAATAGCCCGTGTGGCTTCAACATTCACCTGTGGTTGTTGTTATTGTAACAGACATGTAGCCAAATGTTTTTTGCATCCAATCATGTACTTACATTGGAAACTTTCCCCGATTAAGAAGTGATTATTAAGATACAAATGCACGAGAAAGCACACGCGCTCCCAAGCTTGCAACTATCAGCCACAACAAGCAGGGTGTCTCCTCCGACGTCCGCGCCTCAGTAGTATCACCCGGGCTGGCTGTCGGGGAGAGGCATTCGCTCTCTGTGCTTCGTTTGTAGCTGACGTGACTTTCTACACTCAAACCTACCATTATGGCTGATGTTGCTGCTGCCCCCGCTGCTGTCAAGACTCCCAAGAAGAAGGCTGCTGCCAAATGAAGAAGGTTGCTGCACATCCTACTTATTTGGAGATGATCAAGAAAGCTATTTCATCCTTGAAGGAAAGGGGTGGTTCTTCCCGACAGGCTGTTCTGAAATACATCCTGGCCAACTACAAAGTTGGTGACAACCAGGTCGCCATCAATGCTCGCATCAAGACTGCTTTGAAAAATGGAGTCAATAACGGCGCACTGAAGCAATCAAAGGGAACTGGAGCTGCTGGGTCCTTCCGTCTTGGCGAGGTAAAGAAAGCTGAAAACCCAAGAAGGCTAAGCCAGCTGCCAAGCCAAAGAAGGCTGCCAAATCTCCCAAGAAAGTCAAGAAGCCAGCTGCTGCCAAGAAACCTAAGACAGCCGCTAAGAAGGCCGCCAAGTCACCAAAGAAGGTGAAGGCTGCAGCCAAGCCAAAGAAGGCAAAGACCCTAAGAAGGCGGCGGCCAAACCCAAGAAGGTCAAGACCCCAAAAGAAGGCAACCAAGCCAAAGAAGGCATAAGCTCTCTTTGTCTCGCCTTCGCTCCCACATTTCTGTGGTCCAAAGGCCCTTTTCAGGGCCATCCAAATACCCCAAAAAGAAAACTTGAAAACAGTGATAACAAAATAATGCTATTTATTTCAGCAGTATATCAGTAAGAAAGAATGCGTTTTGTGATAACAGGTATGGTGTGAATGATGGGTTAGACTGATCATAATTAAAAATTCAGCCTTAGCAATAACTTCTTTGCCCGACAGTAAGTACACAGAGAGGGTGGCAATACCGAGGTACCCATAAAACTCAAAGGCGAGGCAAATGCCGTTGATCAAGGAGGCTGCCTGTAAAAACCTATACATTGAGCAAAGAAGGATTTGATGAGTATGTTCCTAAATTGATATTATAGTGGGAGTTCTAAACCCTATCTAATGGCCGGTGTGTTTGGTTTGGTTTTTACTTACACCCAAGACCCAAGCCCAATAGCCCCAACAAAATACCTAAAAACATACACATTGAGCAAAGAAGGATTTTATAAGTATGTTCCTACATTGGTGATATAGTGGGAGTTCAAAACACTATATCTAAAGGCCGGTGTGTTTGGTTTGGTTTTTACTTACACCCAGCCCCGATAACCCCAATAAACTAAATAAATGGAAGTAAATAAAATAAACAAAGGAAAATATACGCAAGATCAACAAAAGCTTAACATAAACAAAGCAATTTGTGAAGCAAAGAATGCAAATTATACGTGTATGATATCAGATATCGTCAATGCAGGGTTCCCTATGTGTGTAGCTACACATGCACGTTGACATCCACGGGGTGTTTTACCGACACACGTCTCGCCTATGCACGACTTTTCACATAGGGCGGCAAGAGTTGTGCACCCTTGGTAGTGAGAGGCGTGTGAGTTTTGATTCCCCAATCCCTGCAACGCGGCTGTTATGTGTCGAAGTATAGGTACGGAAATAATTTCTAATACATGTACAGTACGGCTGCATGACTTAGCTAGAACTGGAAACATAAAATAGCTGACTGATGCCATGCCATGTGTGTTTTGAAAGCATGGAAACAGCGTGGGCTTGCTGTCACAGCTTTGGAAGTCATTTTATTTCAGCAAACCAGTGAATCCTATAACAGGCGTTCAATACGATGTACCTTTTCCTTATTATCTACTCTGCACAGGCAAAGGGTTGTGCGCCGAGACTTGATGCAAACAACATTGTGATGTGATATATGTACCCTTTAATATACGAAAGTAAGATCGTAAATAACACGTTTGATGGTCGGTGCACACAGACACTTTTGTGTGGCGAATGAAACATACATGCCTTCAGAGTAGATGATGAGTAGTCGGGTGAACTGACAAGTGAAAATGGTCACAAGCATAACTGAAAAGTCCTACGTAGGTAAGTGTGTAAGAACAAATCGTTCACAACTATATCCAGGCATGCAGGAGTGGGCCCATTCGAAAAGAAATATAATGTATCGTCACTTTCCGATGTCAATGAGACACATGTACCTTTGGGTGGAAATTCAACCAAATATAAAAAAGCTAAAAAATTAAAAATAAAAATGGAAATGTCTACTGCACCCGGTGTTCCCAGGCGGTCACCCATCCAAGTACTATCCGGGCCCGACGTTGCTTAACTTCGGTGATCGGACGAGAACCGGTGTTTTCAACGTGGTATGGCCGTAGACAAATGTCGGCGGCAAACTTTACCTACATATACACACAGGGTAATGGGGGAAGGGAAACTGCGATGAAACAGCATTCTCGCGTTTTCAGTGGGTGTACACAATGATGTGTTTCTTGATTTGGCTATATCTTTACACGAATGAAGTCTGGCACTTGTGATACACGTCAACACTGTTTCTATGCGCATCTGCCACGAGAAAGGACACACTCGTTCGCCCACACTCGCCTCAAACATTCAGTTTTCGTCCCCCCAATAAAAACCATGCATGTAGTAGCCTATATGTTGTTTTTCGAATAAAATTAACATCAAAACGAGGAAGGCCCATACTGTCGTGATGCCAAGAAAGTCGGGTTAATCGTGGCAGGCAAAAATATTTAATCTGTGACGATCGCGACTGCTGGTATCTGAACCTATGTACTACATTTTACTCTACACATGGGCGTTCGCGACCCGCTTGTGTCCCGGGATTCGCGTCTTAGCACACTGTTCCCTTGAGAGAAACATCCAAGTTACTTAGTACTTATGGACACAAAGCAAATTTCAACTGAAAATGTAGTGCCCCAAATCATGTGTTCAGTAATAGTGTCAAATGTTTTCTGTCGCAAAATGGCGAACTTGCCAGAGAAACGTGCTTCATTGCCTTTGTTTGGGCGCTTGTTTTAGCTTATCAGAGGCAGTAACGAGGGGTGTTGTGGTTTACTTTCATAGTTAGATATCTTGAGAAACGACATGTAACATTTGAAACGATTGAATTTGTGTCTAAAGGCTCGAAATGTGCTTTTGAAACAAACGATGTCTGCATTTTAGACGCGATGGCTTCATTGAAAATAGCCCGTGTGGCTTCAACATTCACCTGTGGTTGTTGTTATTGTAACAGACATGTAGCCAAATGGTTTTGCATCCAATCATGTACTTACATTGGAAACTTTCCCCGATTAAGATGTGATTATTCAGATACAAATGCACGAGAAAGCACACGCGCTCCCGAGCTTGCAACTATCAGCCACAACAAGCAGGGTGTCTCCTCCGACGTCCGCGCCTCAGTAGTATCACCCGGGCTGGCTGTCGGGGAGAGGCATTCGCTCTCTGTGCTTCGTTTGTAGCTGACGTGACTTTCTACACTCAAACCTACCATTATGGCTGATGTTGCTGCTGCCCCGCTGCTGTCAAGACTCCCAAGAAGAAGGCTGCTGCCAAATGAAGAAGGTTGCTGCACATCCTACTTATTTGGAGATGATCAAGAAAGCTATTTCATCCTTGAAGGAAAGGGTGGTTCTTCCCGACAGGCTGTTCTGAAATACATCCTGGCCAACTACAAAGTTGGTGACAACCAGGTCGCCATCAATGCTCGCATCAAGACTGCTTTGAAAAATGGAGTCAATAACGGCGCACTGAAGCAATCAAAGGGAACTGGAGCTGCTGGGTCCTTCCGTCTTGGCGAGGTAAAGAAAGCTGAAAAACCCAAGAAGGCTAAGCCAGCTGCCAAGCCAAAGAAGGCTGCCAAATCTCCCAAGAAAGTCAAGAAGCCAGCTGCTGCCAAGAAACCTAAGACAGCCGCTAAGAAGGCCGCCAAGTCACCAAAGAAGGTGAAGGCTGCAGCCAAGCCAAAGAAGGCAAAGACCCCTAAGAAGGCGGCGGCCAAACCCAAGAAGGTCAAGACCCCCAAAAGAAGGCAACCAAGCCAAAGAAGGCATAAGCTCTCTTTGTCTCGCCTTCGCTCCCACATTTCTGTGGTCCAAAGGCCCTTTTCAGGGCCATCCAAATACCCCAAAAGAAAACTTGAAAACAGTGATAACAAAATAATGCTATTTATTTCAGCAGTATATCAGTAAGAAAGAATGCGTTTTTGTGATAACAGGTATGGTGTGAATGATGGGTTAGACTGATCATAATTAAAAATTCAGCCTTAGCAATAACTTCTTTGCCCGACAGTAAGTACACAGAGAGGGTGGCAATACCGAGGTACCCATAAAACTCAAAGGCGAGGCAAATGCCGTTGATCAAGGAGGCTGCCTGTAAAAACCTATACATTGAGCAAAGAAGGATTTGATGAGTATGTTCCTAAATTGATATTATAGTGGGAGTTCTAAACCCTATCTAATGGCCGGTGTGTTTGGTTTGGTTTTTACTTACACCCAAGACCCAAGCCCAATAGCCCCAACAAAATACCTAAAAACATACACATTGAGCAAAGAAGGATTTTATAAGTATGTTCCTACATTGGTGATATAGTGGGAGTTCAAAACACTATATCTAAAGGCCGGTGTGTTTGGTTTGGTTTTTACTTACACCCAGCCCCGATAACCCCAATAAACTAAATAAATGGAAGTAAATAAAATAAACAAAGGAAAATATACGCAAGATCAACAAAAGCTTAACATAAACAAAGCAATTTGTGAAGCAAAGAATGCAAATTATACGTGTATGATATCAGATATCGTCAATGCAGGGTTCCCTATGTGTGTAGCTACACATGCACGTTGACATCCACGGGGTGTTTTACCGACACACGTCTCGCCTATGCACGACTTTTCACATAGGGCGGCAAGAGTTGTGCACCCTTGGTAGTGAGAGGCGTGTGAGTTTTGGATTCCCCAATCCATGCAACGCGACTGTTATGTGTCGAAGTATAGGTACGGAAATAATTTCTAATACATGTACAGTACGGCTGCATGACTTAGCTAGAACTGGAAACATAAAATAGCTGACTGATGCCATGCCATGTGTGTTTTGAAAGCATGGAAACAGCGTGGGCTTGCTGTCACAGCTTTGGAAGTCATTTTATTTCAGCAAACCAGTGAATCCTATAACAGGCGTTCAATACGATGTACCTTTTTCTTATTATCTACTCTGCACAGGCAAAGGGTTTTGCGCCGAGACTTGATGCAAACAACATTGTGATGTGATATATGTACCCTTTAATATACGAAAGTAAGATCGTAAATAACACGTTTGATGGTCGGTGCACACAGACACTTTTATGTGGCGAATGAAACATACATGCCTTCAGAGTAGATGATGAGTAGTCGGGTGAACTGACAAGTGAAAATGGTCACAAGCATAACTGAAAAGTCCTACGTAGGTAAGTGTGTAAGAACAAATCGTTCACAACTATATCCAGGCATGCAGGAGTGGGCCAATTCGAAAAGAAATATAATGTATCGTCACTTTCCGATGTCAATGAGACACATGTACCTTTGGGTGGAAATTCAACCAAATATAAAAAAGCTAAAAAATAAAAAATAAAAATGGAAATGTCTACTGCACCCGGTGTTCCCAGGCGGTCACCCATCCAAGTACTATCCGGGCCCGACGTTGCTTAACTTCGGTGATCGGACGAGAACCGGTGTTTTCAACGTGGTATGGCCGTAGACAAATGTCAGCTGCAAACTTTACCTACATATACACACAGGGTAATGGGGGAAGGGAAACTGCGATGAAACAGCATTCTCGCGTTTTCAGTGGGTGTACACAATGATGTGTTTCTTGATTTGGCTATATCTTTACACGAATGAAGTCTGGCACTTGTGATACACGTCAGCACTGTTTCTATGCGCATCTGCCACGAGAAAGGACACACTCGTTCGCCCACACTCGCCTCAAACATTCAGTTTTCGTCCCCCCAATAAAAACCATGCATGTAGTAGCCTATATGTTGTTTTTCGAATAAAATTAACATCAAAACGAGGAAGGCCCATACTGTCGTGATGCCAAGAGAGTCGGGTTAATCGTGGCAGGCAAAAATATTTAATCTGTGACGATCGCGACTGCTGGTATCTGAACCCATCTACTACATTTTACTCTACACATGGGCGTTCGCGACCCGCTTGTGACCCGGGGATTCGCGTCTTAGCACACTGTTCCCTTGAGAGAAACATCCAAGTTACTTAGTACTTATGGGACAAAGCAAATTTCAACTGAAAATGTTGTGCCCCAAATCATGTGTTCAGTAATAGTGTCAAATGTTTTCTGTCGCAAAATGGCGAACTTGCCAGAGAAACGTGCTTCATTGCCTTTGTTTGGGCGCTTGTTTTAGCTTATCAGAGGCAGTAACGAGGGGTGTTGTGGTCTACTTTCATAGTTAGATATCTTGAGAAACGACATGTAACATTTGAAACGATTGAATTTGTGTCTAAAGGCTCGAAATGTGCTTTTGAAACAAACGATGTCTGCATTTTAGACGCGATGGCTTCATTGAAAATAGCCCGTGTGGCTTCAACATTCACCTGTGGTTGTTGTTATTGTAACAGACATGTAGCCAAATGGTTTTTGCATCCAATCATGTACTTACATTGGAAACTTTCCCCGATTAAGATGTGATTATTCAGATACAAATGCACGAGAAAGCACACGCGCTCCCGAGCTTGCAACTATCAGCCACAACAAGCAGGGTGTCTCCTCCGACGTCCGCGCCTCAGTAGTATCACCCGGGCTGGCTGTCGGGGAGAGGCATTCGCTCTCTGTGCTTCGTTTGTAGCTGACATGACTTTCTACACTCAAACCTACCATTATGGCTGATGTTGCTGCTGCCCCCGCTGCTGTCAAGACTCCCAAGAAGAAGGCTGCTGCCAAGCCGAAGAAGGTTGCTGCACATCCTACTTATTTGGAGATGATCAAGAAAGCTATTTCATCCTTGAAGGAAAGGGGTGGTTCTTCCCGACAGGCTGTTCTGAAATACATCCTGGCCAACTACAAAGTTGGTGACAACCAGGTCGCCATCAATGCTCGCATCAAGACTGCTTTGAAAAATGGAGTCAATAACGGCGCACTGAAGCAATCAAAGGGAACTGGAGCTGCTGGGTCCTTCCGTCTTGGCGAGGTAAAGAAAGCTGAAAACCCAAGAAGGCTAAGCCAGCTGCCAAGCCAAAGAAGGCTGCCAAATCTCCCAAGAAAGTCAAGAAGCCAGCTGCTGCCAAGAAACCTAAGACAGCCGCTAAGAAGGCCGCCAAGTCACCAAAGAAGGTGAAGGCTGCAGCCAAGCCAAAGAAGGCAAAGACCCTAAGAAGGCGGCGGCCAAACCCAAGAAGGTCAAGACCCCCAAAAGAAGGCAACCAAGCCAAAGAAGGCATAAGCTCTCTTTGTCTCGCCTTCGCTCCCACATTTCTGTGGTCCAAAGGCCCTTTCAGGGCCATCCAAATACCCCAAAAGAAAACTTGAAAACAGTGATAACAAAATAATGCTATTTATTTCAGCAGTATATCAGTAAGAAAGAATGCGTTTTGTGATAACAGGTATGGTGTGAATGATGGGTTAGACTGATCATAATTAAAAATTCAGCCTTAGCAATAACTTCTTTGCCCGACAGTAAGTACACAGAGAGGGTGGCAATACCGAGGTACCCATCAAACTCAAAGGCGAGGCAAATGCCGTTGATCAAGGAGGCTGCCTGTAAAAACCTATACATTGAGCAAAGAAGGATTTGATGAGTATGTTCCTAAATTGATATTATAGTGGGAGTTCTAAACCCTATCTAATGGCCGGTGTGTTTGGTTTGGTTTTTACTTACACCCAAGACCCAAGCCCAATAGCCCCAACAAAATACCTAAAAACATACACATTGAGCAAAGAAGGATTTTATAAGTATGTTCCTACATTGGTGATATAGTGGGAGTTCAAAACACTATATCTAAAAGCCGGTGTGTTTGGTTTTGTTTTTACTTACACCCAGCCCCGATAACCCCAATAAACTAAATAAATGGAAGTAAATAAAATAAACAAAGGAAAATATACGCAAGATCAACAAAAGCTTAACATAAACAAAGCAATTTGTGAAGCAAAGAATGCAAAATATACGTGTATGATATCAGATATCGTCAATGCAGGGTTCCCTATGTGTGTAGCTACACATGCACGTTGACATCCACGGGGTGTTTTACCGACACACGTCTCGCCTATGCACGACTTTTCACATAGGGCGGCAAGAGTTGTGCAACCTTGGTAGTGAGAGGCGTGTGAGTTTTGGATTCCCCAATCCCTGCAACGCGGCTCTTATGTGTCGAAGTATAGGTACGGAAATAATTTCTAATACATGTACAGTACGGCTGCATGACTTAGCTAGAACTGGAAACATAAAATAGCTGACTGATGCCATGCCATGTGTGTTTTGAAAGCATGGAAACAGCGTGGGCTTGCTGTCACAGCTTTGGAAGTCATTTTATTTCAGCAAACCAGTGAATCCTATAACAGGCGTTCAATACGATGTACCTTTTCCTTATTATCTACTCTGCACAGGCAAAGGGTTTTGCGCCGAGACTTGATGCAAAGCACATTGTGATGTGATATATGTACCCTTTAATATACGAAAGTAAGATCGTAAATAACACGTAGGGCTTCCACGGGTACTCGAGTACTCGAGGACGAGTCGGGTTTAGCTGGACTCGAGTCCATATTCTAGGACTCGAGGACTCGAAAAGGGGAGATAACTCGAATTATTGGGTTACGTTGACAGACTGTCTGCCATGTGCTGAGCATGAGCGGCCGTTAACGTCTAATATTAAGATAAGATATAACTTTATTATCCCGGAGGAAATTTTTATACATCCAAACTGTCTCAAAATGAATATGTACACAATTCACAAAAATATACACAATAATTATATGCACAAAACGAAACCTATTTACACAATAAAACTGACATGATATAATTCAATTAACCACATAGGTAAAGAGGCTGAATAAAATTCTTGTTGTTATCACATGGTGATAATTCAAAATATGTGTTGCATTCACGAATACTTGAGGGTATGAAAGACTTACGAGCTCTGTTTGTTTTGAGGGAAGGTAATCGACAGCAGCGTCCTGAAAGAAGAAATGTTCACACTCTTTCAAAATGGTGAGATAAAATATGTTAACTATCAAATCTAATTTTAGTTGTCTTTTTGACAATCTGGCGCTCATAGATAAAGGGAATATACTCGAAATTTAGTCGGCGGTATTAACAATTTTGAAAAGTTTGTTTTTGTTGCGATCAGACAGGCCCCATACCAACATAGTAAATTGTAGGTCAACACACTTTGAATAAAGGTTTGATAACAACTGTCATTACGGTTTTGTCAATGCCTTGACGGTCATAAGGTTCTGAATCAGAAATTAGGCCAGTAACAGTGGCGTCATCTGCGAATTTCACAGTAAACAAGTCATTTAATGACAAGTAACAGTCATTGGTATACAAAACGAAGAATACGGATGAAAGAACACAGTCCTGTGGAGCTCCAGTAGAGGTTGAGAGTAAAGAAGATTGATAGCCATTGACACTGACATACTGAGTTCTATGTACCCTGAATTCTTTAACCCATCTAATAATGTTTTTATTAAGGCCTATATTAAGTAGTTTACTCCTCATAAGGTGTGGCTGTATGGTATTAGTTGTTACAAGTCTGCAGATGAGAGTAATTATTATACATCGTTTGAGATTTCACTTCTTAAAATGATTAGGTAACTATCTTAACAAACATGGAGAACGATAAAAAAATCAAATGTATGGGCGTGTCTTGATCTGGATAGTGAAAAGAGAAAAATAACCAAATGCCGCCTGTGCGGTATATTACTGCGTTAAGCAGGCAGTACAAACAGTACGATGAAAAAAACCCATAAGACAAGTAAACATCCAAATACTGATTCTGACCAATAGGAAATGTTAGTCACACGACGATATGAAGTCGGAATGAAGTAAGTGTTCACTTGTGTGATCGGAACACATGTCATGTCGGTTACGCTATCGTTTGTTTGAAAGGTATGAATTTCGAGTACTCGGGTCCGAGTCGAGTCTCACCCCCTCGAGTACTCGAGTCCAAGAAAATGGACTCGTTGAAGCCCTAATAACACGTTTGATGGTCGGTGCACACAGACACTTTTATGTGGCGAATGAAACATACATGCCTTCAGAGTAGATGATGAGTAGTCGGGTGAACTGACAAGTGAAAATGGTCACCAGCATAACTGAAAAGTCCTACGTAGGTAAGTGTGTAAGAACAAATCGTTCAATACGATGTACCTTTTCCTTATTATCTACTCTGCACAGGCAAAGGGTTTTGCGCCGAGACTTGATGCAAACAACATTGTGATGTGATAACATCCAAGTTACTTAGTACTTATGAGACAAAGCAAATTTCAACTGAAAATGTAGTGCCCCAAATCATGTGTTCAGTAATAGTGTCAAATGTTTTCTGTCGCAAAATGGCGAACTTGCCAGAGAAACGTGCTTCATTGCCTTTGTTTGGGCGCTTGTTTTAGCTTATCAGAGGCAGTAACGAGGGGTGTTGTGGTTTACTTTCATAGTTAGATATCTTGAGAAACGACCTGCAATTTTTGAAACGATTGAATTTGTGTCTAAAGGCTCGAAATGTGCTTTTGAAACAAACGATGTCTGCATTTTAGACGCGATGGTTTCATTGAAAATAGTTATTGTGGCTTCAACGTTCACCTGCGAGTGTTATTATTGTAACAGACATGTAGCCAAATGATTTTTGCATCCAATCATGTAGTTAATCTTGCCTCGATTAAGAAGTGATTATTCGGATACAAATGCACGAGAAAGCACACGCGCTCCTAAGCTTGCAGCTATCAGCCTCAACAAGCAGGGTGTCTCCTCCGACGTCCGCGCCTCCGTAGTATCCTAGGGCTGGCTGTCGGGGAGTCATAACACTAAAGTAAGGCCAGAAATGCTTGGAAAATGCTTTTTGGAAATTATTTGATAATGGTTGATATTTCAGATTCCAAACTGATATATAATCATTCATACCACCTCAACCTAATATGGCATATGAGTAATCACGATGTACCATTCCCTAAGTCATAATGATTACTCGTAAAATATCGAAAAACAGAGAAAATATTCCATGGGAGAAACACTTCAAAGAAACAAACTATATTGTGATCCACCTGGCAGGCAGACAGGGTGACAGCGTCATGTACCGCACGGGCAGTACATGCCAAGGACCGTCTCAAAATATCAAGTGTCAGTATCACTGCTGATCGAGGACTCTAGCGGAATTACAACAGGTGCAACTCGGCTGACGTTAACGCCGTCCCGCAGACGGTATTCGTCCTCGATTTTGAGAACAAGGTCTTCAGCCTTTTGCCACACTTCTGGGGTAATTCTCGCAAAAGAAGCATACACAAGCCCTTTAACGTCTGAAAGCTTGAATTTGGTATTCTTAATTCTTACAGTTACCCCAGATCAGCTCGATGGGATTGAGCTCACAGTGCCGTACTGGTGTTCGCAGAACTATGTGGCCTTGTTTTGCAGCTTGTTCGTCAGTGATGTACTGGATTGGCTTTTTGTGCTGCCGGACTTTTTCCATGAGCTGGGGCTTTGTTTCTGATTGCCTGTAAGGCACGTTACAGGAAGTGAGAAAATCCTGCAACTGAGCCTTGAGATTGCTCATGGTGGGTGTGATGGTACCAGGGACACGCAGGTTATGGTAACTGGCGTTATCCAAAATAACGCTTGTTTCGTCCAGCTGCGGTAAAAGCTGATGTTCGAACCAATCTAAAAATACCTGCCCATTCATTTCGCTATGGTAATCACCATCAGATTTCTTGGCCTCAAAAACACAGTCACAACCCCCAATCAGTCCCTTGCTACGGGTACCAGCATGCAAGATGATCAGGCGTCTACCTATGCCTGATGGTAACACTGGTGCCTTAGAACAATCTGCAGGTAGGCACATCCGATCGGTTGAGTGATTTTTATTACACCAGGTTTCATCAAGGTATATGATTTGAAACCCCAAATTGCGGTATTCTTCAACTGTTCTGAGATAAGCTGGACAGGATTGTGTACTTTTCTCTAAACACAGCTCTGTCATCTCCCCTTTTGGTGTACCTGAACCCCATTTCTACCAGAGCTACAATAAGAGTTGTTTTCGAGACATTTGTTGTATCTTTGATCTGATCTTATATTTTAGCACACTTCGGTGGGATTTTGCGTTCATACAGTTTATAAACTGCACGGCGTATGACACCCCCTTATCAAAGCTATCCAGTTTGTGTTTTCTACCTGGTTTTGATTTTGACACGACCCCTGAGTTAACTGATTTGTTTACAACTTTGTAAACCGACTATCTGTCAAATTAAGGGCTTTACACATTCTATAGTAAACCCTGTCATAGCTGACGAGACTTTTTTAAAGTAATTATTTTGAATATAATTATTACAAGAGTTCCATCTTTTCACACATAGATGTTAAAAAAAACAAAATTTTACAATCATTTATGTAATTTAATTAGTTGAGGCTATATAAATAATTATAGTCTGTATTTCAAAACTACAGTTTGTACTTAGAATGTATACGAATGTTGTTAAAATGTCGAAATTTCCTCCTGTGAAGTCACCCCTCAAGTGCAATTTTTTCATCTGAGCTTTAATATCCAACTAGGTAGAGTCGTACATGTATCATATATGTGTTTTTATCTTGTGTCAAATTCATCATATTGATATTGAAGCCAAAAAGCATTTTCCAATCATTTCTGGCCTTACTTTTAGTCAACATATATCATCAAACCACAAACCCTATGGACAAAACTGACCTTGAAATACTAGCCAACCATATCTCTAAACACACAATCTTCTGAGGAGATCTAAACGCGCATCACCATAGCTGGACCACCAGAAGCCACTCAGACAAATTTGGAAATTTATTATACGAATGGGCACAGCAAAACGACCTAATTATCTGAAATGACAAATCCCCAACCAGATACAGCCAACAGGAAAATCAAAACGGCAATAGACTAAACCATCACCACGCACAGTCTGGCATGTAAATCAACTTGGGAAGTATTCGACGACCCCTGGGGAAGCGACCGCATCCCCATCTCAATAAATTTCAATATTGGTCCCAATTTTACACCTGAGCTAACCCACCAAGACCCAAAACTCAACTACACTAAAGCAGATTGGAGAAAGTACCAAACCTTTATCAACCAAATTGACTATTCACAAATTATCAGTTCAGACCCTGAAACATTTTCCAACAATTTCACTAGAGAAATTATTAACATAGCTACTAAGTGTATTCCCAAAACAAATCCTAACTCCCAACGCAACAGGGTTCCCTGGTGGACCCCAGAAATCAAACAGGCAAGAAGACAGAGAAAACGAGCATTTAGACGCGCAAAACCACATCAACACGAACTCCCCCACGCAAAACAACTTCGAAACAGTACACACATGCTTATCAAAAATACAAAAAAAGAACACTGGGAAAAATTCTGCAGCACTCTAAACATAACAAAAAAAAACAATTCTAAAGTCATGTGGAATAAACTAAAGGCAATAAACGGAACACACAAAAAATTCTACACAAATCCACAAAATACACGACTATACTGATAATAAATTAAAAGCACAAACATTAGCCCAGCATTATCAGCACATAAGCAGTAACACTAATCATCCCGCTTCACTCCAACAGAAAATACTCAGTACACCAGCTTACGTCATGCAACCGCCCCCAAGCCCATATATCCTACAATGCACCCCTAACAATACACGAGCTCACACACGCTCTCCAAAGCAAAACCACGTCATCTGCTCCAGGAGAAGATGACATAACTTACACACTACTAAAACAGCTCACCTTACACGGCAAAACGCTACTGCTAAATCTACTTAACACAATCTGGTACACCTCACAAATTCCTACTACATGGAAACAAGCACTTGTCATTCCAGTAAGGAAACCAAACAAACGACCACAGAACCCAGACTCATACAGACCCATACCACTCACATCGAACATATTCAAAATCATGGAAACAATAATAAAAAAAAGACTTCAACATCACATAAATGTGGCAGATATATAATATTGTGTTTTTACAATCATGTACATATTAGTTTCAAGACATTTAACAATTTTATGAATGTTTGTATATTAATAGTTACATTGCAGTTTCAGGGATATCATTTCATATTTGGATATCAATGGATGTGTATATTAACAGTCACTTTGCATTGCAGGTATAACATTTCTTATTTATATTAATGAATACGTTTCTATCAACAGGTCTGGCCATTTTGAAACTGACTATATTCTTCTTAACACAAGTCTATTATTAGCCAGAGGGGCGTGTCACGCTTAGAAACAACATTAGAAAGACATATAGGTATATAGACCCTACCCTAGTACTATATAAAAGGAAAGGGATGTAACGACGGAAGCACCCCCTCCTCAATCTAAGTTAGATTTCACCACGTAAACTATTTTTAAGGCCCCGTCGAGGCCCACGGATCAAAAGCGAGATGGTTTCCCTACAAAATGAGCTATAAATTGTCACAATCGGATCATTATTTCAAAAGTTATTCGCCACGACTCACCGAAAACAGCAACCTCCGTAATTCCAAGCCAAAATCATGGATCACCCAAGACAGCGAAAACTCACCTTTTAAATTCGTTTAATAATTCCAGCCACGTTGACAGCACCCATGTAGGGCTAGATTCACAAATCATTTCCTCGACAGTAAGCAGACATTTTCTCCAAAACCATCGGCAATCATACTCCTTTGTCGGCCATAGATGGCCTTGACATTTAAGTGACCTGAGCAGTAAATTTGTAAGAATAATTTTAGAGGTTAAATATTTATAAATATAATTTCCTAAAATGAATCAATATCGAATGCATTTTTACAACCTCTAAAACTATTCTTAACAATTTACTGTTCCGTACATCATCCAAAATAAAGGATTAATGCAAGGTTAATATTTCGCGCCCATTAGCAAACAGTCAAAATCTTACAGTATATCATATTTTCCACCAATCGGATGGCCCAATTTCGTTTCTGCGGATCTGCTCAGATCACTTGAATGTCAAGGCCATCTATGGCCGACAAGTGAGTATGATTGCCGATGGTTTTGGAGAAAATGTCTGCTTACTGTCGAGGAAATGATTTGTAGATGTTGCAATAAGTTTTTAGACCCGTGGAATGGCGCTGCCGATCGAATCTAGCCCTACATGGGTGCTGTCAACGTGGCTGGAATTAATAAACGAATTTAAAAGGTGAGTTTTCGCTGTCTTGGGTGATCCATGATTTTGGCTTGGAATTACGGAGGTTGCTGTTTTCGGTGAGTCGTGGCGAATAACTTTTGAAATAATGATCCGATTGTGACAATTGATAGCTCATTTTGTAGGGAAACCATCTCGCTTTTGATCCATGGGCCTCGACGGGGCCTTAAAAATAGTTTACGTGGTGAAATCTAACTTAGATTGAGGAGGGGGTGCTTCCGTCGTTACATCCCTTTCCTTTTATATAGTACTAGGGTAGGGTCTATATACCTATATGTCTTTCTAATGTTGTTTCTAAGCGTGACACGCCCCTTTGTTATTAGCTATATAGTCAGTGTCATTTTTCTTTAATTAAGGGTGGTTAGGTAGGGTCACTACATTATTATGTGCCCTTATATGATCCAATCTGATTGAGGGGCGGTGGGGTATCCTAATGGTTAAAGCGTTGGCTCGTCACGCCGAAGACCCGGGTTCTCATCCCCACATGGGTGCAATGTGTGAAGCCCATTTCCTGTGTCCCCCGCCGTGATGTTGCTGGAATATTGCTAAAAGCGGCATAAAACCAAACTCAGTCAGTCAGTCCAATCTGATTGGATCATTGAAACTCTTGCCCTCTTTTACTAATTCAAATCTGCACTTCACTGTCACTGCTTGCACCAACAAGACGTTTATCCTGTGTTGGAATTCATCCATATTATAACATAACCACAGGTCAGTTTAATCTTTAATCAGTGTACATACCTTTAAATGCTATATTGTTAATGCTTATGTGTAAATATAAGCTGTAACTTGTGTGCAAGTGTACCAGTTAGATTCAGCTTGTTAGGGTCACTGAGCTAAATTATAACCCAATCATGTTTCAGTGTATAATAATTAATCTGAAATATCCAAATAAGTTATCTAGTTCATTAAAGTGTTTTCAGTCTCCTATGAGTGAATGGTTGCATATTTGCTCGTTTGATTGATTGATTTTATAAATGAGAGAACGTATAGTGTGTATGTGAATGTAAGTATGAATGTGATATAGGTTTGAACTGCTATTATTATATCCTAGGTTTTGAAATGGTAGAATATATATATAATTTAAGGTATCGTAGCTTTAACGTTGATTATTGTTTATACAGATTATACGTACGTTTGACTGGCTTGGCGGGGCTGTATTCTGCACCCTAGTGCCATACATTGGGTAGGCATTACATTGTGCTTGATTGTATATATTTATGTAGTAATGTATACTTTATATTTTCTATCTGGGCATGTTTATAGAATTCATATGCCTCTACCTTAACTATATTTATGTCATTTATATGTAATCAGTAAATCAAGGAGTGATCGCCCCTTGTAGTTTATTTACCAAGAATGTGTATAATTATAGCATTTCACCTGAAAGATGTAATGACGGATTTTAAATCTTATGTAATCTTATGACTTTGTATTCATTGAATCATATATTGTTTCAGGGTGTTGTTGTTAATATCTGGAATAAAAGATCTCACCCCCGGAACCAGTGTCCTGGATAATTTATTAACATCCGCTCACTATCCCGGTTACATAAACACAAACAATCTCATACATGCAGACCAAAGCGGGTTCACGCCATCAGAACAACCCTAGATCACATCATCCGAATAGAGCTCGACATCAGAGTAGCCCAGGCAAACAAACACTACGTTCTGGCCATATTTATCGACTTTTTCCAATGATTTAGACATGATTTGGAATGGCGGGCTAATAACAAAATTGATGCATAAAAATATAAACGGACGTATGCTAAACTTTATACACAACTTCCTAAACAATCGCACCATAACTGTAAAAGCAAAGAATGCACACTCACACCCACAGCACATCGAAAATGGTACACCCAAAGGTAGTGTCTTATCTCAAACACTCTTTGATCAACGACATATTTACAGACATCCCCTCAACAATCAAAACAGTTAAATTTGTTGCATCCTTTTGGACCTCACATAAAACACTAGATACAGCCCAGGAAAACATCCAACAAGCACTCAATGATATCAACAAATGGGCAAATACGCGGGGTTTCAAATTCAATACTGACAAGTACTGACAACAGTAGCATTACTCTTCAAAACACCCTACATGTAAAACTGTTTACCGCCCTTAATATTTAATAACACTCAAATCAACTGCAGCACACAAACAAAATTCCTCGGCCTAATACTAGATCAACACTTAACATATACACCCCATATCAAGCACACAATCACAAAATGCAACCAAGACCTCAACCTAACGAGAAGCATATGAGGTACAAGTTGGGGGGCAGACCAACTCACGCTACTTACTGTCTATAAAACACTCATACGGCCCAAGCTAGAATACGCTGCACCTGCATACGACGCACTGACACAAAAAGACTCCAAGCAGCTTGACTCAATACAATACAAGGCACTAACAATCTCACTAGCCACAGCATCAGGTACTGCACTTACATCTCTCTTAAAGTACCCCTTAAACGCCAATAAGTTGCACTCAACTATTGGGCTACCGCGGGCACAAACCTATTATTTAACAACTACACACAACAAACTTATAGTCATCACAGACTCGCTCAGTGCAATATAATCAATTAAAAATAGAAATTACACAAGCAGGTTAAATCTACTACATAGGACACTCCACTCAATAACACACTAACAAATCAAAGCAGCTCAGAAATGACCACGACCAGCAAGCCCTTCAGAGGTTAGGCAATTACAGGTTATTACAGGCGATTTGTAAAGAACTTGGTACAGATTACTAAGCCATTGTCTCGGTTAATGGCATTGCCGTTGGATAGTAAGAAGGATAGTAACAGAATAACTGAAGATTGGGTTTGTGGTGAAGAGCAAGGAGAAGTATTTGTGACATTGAATGACCAGTTGTCTTCCCCGCCAATAGTCCTTCTTGGTTTCAGCTTTTTGAGCTCCATACAGATACAAGTCAAGCAGGGTTATTAGCTGTCCTTTACCAGGGTCAGGATGGTAAACTCAGGGTCATTGCTTTTGCAAGTCGAGGTTTAACCAAGTCAGAAAGAAACTATACTGCCCATAAATTGGAATTCTTGGCTCTGATGTGACTGTGTTTACTGATAATAACCCACTGACATGCTCTGACAACTACAGCGGGTCGCAGGTGGTTAGTCAGTCTCTCTTCTTACAGCTTTGATGTAAAATACAGAGCAGGAAAGTCCAACAAGGATGCAGATATCCTATCACGACTTCCAGGTTTGAATGCAACAGAGACCAGAGGAGCAGATTCTTAGAAATTAGTAAAGACAATGTGCAGGTCTACTACAACACCAGCTTACATTGAATGTTTGTGTGTGGTGGATGATTTGTGGAATGATCTGAATACAGGAAGAGATTTCACTGCAATGACTCCGCGTGACTGGAGAGAAGAGCAGGCCAATGGTCCTGTTATTCCAGTCATGATTAGTTTTTGTTTTGATGTTAAACCCAAAAGTTCAGTTATCAAACAATGATTTCACTACTTTACAGAGACGTTTTCATCATCTGCAACTCAAACAAGGCGTCATGTACCGAGTTTTCTCCCTCGAGAATGCAGAGAACTACGGAGCAGTTGATTGTTCCAGTTCAGGTTAGTCGGAAAGCTTCAGGGTCTCTACATAATGATATGGACACATGGGTAGAGATAGGACTTTGGTCTTTGCTTAAAGGTCACATGCAACCAAAAAATCAAACATAATTAAAACACAATTATCACTTCTTCATGAGATATACTATACATTGCTGATTATGAAAAAAACATATAAGCGTAAAATCGCAAATCAAAAGTGCAATATTTTGCACTTGGGTTTACTTCCCTAGAAACGAAGCAGCCGGGATACCGAACCCAGTCAGAGCGGGTGGGTGTGCACTCAAGTGTAACGGCTGGTTCATTTGCAGATGCCCTCATGGCTCATTGTGTGTGTATATATAGAGATGTTGGGTTTTGTAAATACATGCTCATTTTTTTACGTAACATTTTGCAATCAACAGACATGTCATAACATGTCATGTGTACAAGTATCACACCTGCCTGTCTGTGTAATTACATAATGTGACAGAGACCGAACTCGGGACATAAATCAATGCGTTTTGTTTACGGTGTATAGCCTGATAGGTGTTAAGTTCAAATTGCATGTGGTCAGTGATCGAAGTTGTGTATTGAATATTGTCATTAGCAGACAGGCAGGCAGACACATAGGTGTCAATAAAACAGACATTGAGTTTTGTCTGTGACAACGACATATCTATATCACAGTTAGAAATTCTGTCAACGCTAAATAATGACATTGCTTTTAAGTATCGAACTGAGAAAGTGACTCGGTAAGAAGAACGTGTGGTGAAAACAAATGAAATTATATAAACAGTTTATTTACTGTCATAACATATAAAAAAGCTCGTGCCTGTGAAATATCAACAAAACATTAGAAAAATAGCTCACACCAAAGCCTTCACCGAGTATTCACCGGACAACCTGCATCCAAGCTGTGCTATGAGCGCAGCCCAACGCAGCGCAGCCCAGCTGTTGAAATATGACGAACTAGAACATTACACAGAAAACATCTTTGTCTGTTAGAAACATATCCAGTCCACCTGAGAGACATGAAGATTATCAAATTCCAAAGCCAAGGAAAAAACTTGTTCCAGCCAAATCGGTGGAAATGAAGCAAATCAGGATGATTATAGTAACTCCGAAATCATTGTGTCGGTTCCTGAAACTCCTGTTATTGATGAAGAGTTTTCAGTGAATGGCCAAAAATGACATTGTATGCCAAACAAGATACTAAGAAATGAGTGATACTTCCCAGGATGACAGTGACGACTGTCAGGGAGCTAGGGAATTTTTAGTAGGTGGGGAAGGAACTGATGAGGTAA
>NW_025766219.1:0-56418 GCF_003918875.1 Haliotis rubra | reverse complement strand
ACGGTTACGTATTACGAACAACACCGTAAATCTACGTTATTCGTACACCCATGTTCACACGCTGTAGGAACCGTTCATTATCGTAGTCTATGTTACCCGTACAGTACACGTCAGAAGAAAACAGTAGGTCGTTCATGACTGTGTTCGTTATTCGCACAACCATGCCACACGTCGTATAGAAATCACGACCGTTCATGGCAGTCGGGAACGTCAGTTTGTGGCGAACCTTTCGTCTACGCTAAAATAACCATACCAATACGTGAATGGTTTACGCACCGTTCACGTTAACCACAGCACGAAAATAAAGCGTTCTCGATATCACTTCGAAGATTATCTGTTATATAAGCCGAACCCGAATCATTGACAGACGCAACCATAATATAACTAATATATTGGTTATCATATCGAAACAATTCGAAAGGGGACACGTTCCGTGCCATCCGTCGAAACTCGAAACAGCACGGTTATTTATTGATTATGCGGACCATTGAGAGTGCGAAAGTGAGCCATCAAAGCTAAAGAACAGTTCGTTAATACGCGAGCAAACCTACCGGGTTTAACATTGGTACCATGTGGGAATGAACTCACCGCCTTCAGGACCGTATCCATATAATCATCAGGCCGAAGCCTTCGTATAACGGGATAAGTTTGTTATCTTCGGTACTATTGTATAAACATCGTTACTCGACTCGTCTTTAGATTAAGCCAACGTCAATGTTTTCTTTGTCGTCATTCGGTACGCCGACATAAACAATGTCAAGATCAATACCAAGTCTGTTTTAAAAAACCGGACCATTTTGCCGCCAACGTTAATTTTAAAGAGCTAATTAAACCACCGAATGCCAATAAAATAAGCTCCTGGGGCTCGCAACCAGTTATCGCGAAATTAACTTAAACAAGCAAACATATCCGTGCTGTAATTAACAACGCTTCGGTAATAAATGTTTGTCACAAACAGTTAGACGCCATTTCCCCGTACTCATGATAATGCCAGCCTTCGCGTTCAGTAGACAGAGCGACCACCTCAATGTTCGGCACCAGTCGGTCTGTTCTTCGTCCGCGGTTCGATAGCAATATACCGAGTTTACTGAATAGGATCGTGCTCGGGTAGGGTATTCACGGAAACAACATGGTATTGTGTTGATAACGTTGAATCATTGAAGAAACAACGTAATAGACGACGTTAATACACGCACGTCGCGACGTATTGAATACGTCGCTAAGGGTCGCGTTCATTTCATTTTCATCTATACGAAAATTTCCGAATAACGGCCATGTTCATTGTGCATCATGAAACAGGGTTGTAGATTCATTATTAACCGTGAAAACAGCAGGTAGGAAAGTATATACGTCGCTTTAATATACTCGCTAACATCATGTAGAAATGGCTTCAATATCATTAAGTCTTCGGCGACGACAAGTTCCATTAGGTTATCATCGCTATAACACGATTGTGTTCATCGGTCCTAATGGCAAATAACGCAGAAGTTATATGCTCGAGAGCAATCATTTGTCTTTAGAAAATAGTATTATTACTTGACGATGAAGCCTTCACTTTTACCAAAGCGTGCAGACCAGCGTTACGCTGTTCGTTCACTTCGCAGACCCGCGTTCAATGATCACAATGCAGCCCAAATTCCCGGTGTCCCCGCACAATATTGCTGGAACATTGCCGAAGCGGTGTCAAACCATACCGACTACCGCATTAGACAGCTCATTGTTCTATAAAATATTGTTTGAAGAAGCTCATTTCGATATTTAACGTCGTGAGTATTGTTGAATATGCTGACGAAAGGTTTTTTCAGTGATGAAATTGTTAAAATTGGGACTTCGTATCGAGTGATTAGTTTTCGACAGTTGAGTCAACACACGAAGCTTAGCACCGTCAATGCCTATTGAATATTATGGAAGGCTTTATTATTCCTCATTTTACAGTAAAGTCATTCGGAATCAGCAAAGTTCACCGCCCACCAATGCCCCACGAGGAAGCCATGGTCAATAATAATGTGACCATCGGCCGGTGACCTTCCACGCCCCATCCAGAACTCTTCCCGAACAAGTGTCCAAACAAAATGACCGTGCTGAAAAGTACAACAGCCTACGCTCCGCAGCGACAAACCGTCATACCTTTACACAGCAGTAAGGATCAACCGAAGCCAATACTGTTTCACGCCTTCCGTGCGAATATGAAATAAACCACAGCAGTTGCCGATCTTCCAGCGAACCCGGCCAAACAATAATTCCGGGTGTGTAGCCGCAGCCGGTGAAAACAGCACTTCGAGACTCGGAGACACCGCGTATGATAACCGTTTCTTTGGTCTCCTCAGCCATACAAATTAACCCGACGCCGTGCAAGTAACATTTCAATAATCGCGAACCACTTTGCCCCAGCCAGCCGCGACGCTCGCCATACCCCCAAGACAGCGCCATCATATTGTGCGCCATTGTACCAATATACAGAGCGTCCCGAAATCTGTGACTGGCGGGCAGGTATGGTGGCTAGAAAATAGGCTATGATCCAAGATGAGAACAGCTAAATGGAGTCGGTTTCAGGTTGCGTAAATTGAGTCATCCTTGTTCGACTTCAGTGAACACACCCTGAATACGTCTGGTGCGCACTTAAAGAACTCATGAACTGTTATAAGATGAATAAGATGAATATAAACACTTGGTTAGGGTTACCATAACGCAGTAAATCTCGATCAAAGTTAACAAATGTAATTCGTTAGAGATATAGAGGCCCAGCGGCCGCAAGATGTTATCAGGAAAGCTGAGATTGATAACAGATGTCGTTGAGACGACATCCACGATCGAAGAAAAATACCGAATACCGATATGCGCCATAGCAAATATCGTATGGGTCGGGGTCAAACATTAAAAATATTATAAATATCAGTAACATGGTGGGGCAGTTATTATATTATTCATTACGGTTCAGGTTTAGCGGTTCTTCAGGTCAATATTTGATGCGTAAAGACTTCGCGACGGTGATTCGTCAATTCACAGCGTGGTCAAAGACTATCATTTTCAGCATAACTAATATAACGTTCCTTTACTGTTAATATTTTCGTCATATTTGGCGATGTTTCGGGGCACAACAATATGTTTCAATAATCACGACAAAACGCAAGCCAGTTTTCAAATTCGTTTGCGGCGTTACGTTGACATTTCAAAAGACGTAGCAGACCATTCGCCGCTGACTTTACTAAAGTTAAGAACATTGTTCGTGCTCAGACGTCAGATACGAGATATTAAAGTGATATAAGCGTATGTTTATATAATGATTAAAAGACGCCTCCAAAGAAATGCGTTCATTATCGCCCGCTACCGGTGTTGAATTGGTTCAAAACTCACAAGTCGTAAAGCGACTGGTGGGTGGTCAGCGTCGCCGATTGGCTGACAATATTCGCCGCATCGATGCCATGCCGTTGATCACCGGATGAAATTAATCATTGATGACGTCGCCATATAAGCCGGGCCGAATGCCGCATAACAAATGGTTATATCGTCACGGGTTTAATTAACATTAGCAGCGTGCCTGTTAGCGTTCTTCTTCTTCGCACGCCCTGCTGGTCACATTTATTCTGCTTCATAGTTCGATTTCCCCGTATTTTATTCATATATTTTCAGTCAGCCTGTCATGCTTTATTCAACGTGCGCGAAACACTGATCCGAGCCACCTTCAGTTTGTCGTTCATTGTGCGTCCGGTGCTTAATTACTGATAAGTTTCTCTTTATAGTCATTATTGTGTCGGTGTCAATCATAATATTGACGGCACATATCAGCAACACAAATAGCATATCGTAGGTTGTAAAGAACCGAACACGCCGGAATATTCATCACCTGCTTGTTTGAATATGATCAACATGTTTAGTCTGATTATCAGCGTAATCAGGCATAGTTGTTTCATGAACCAGATGGCCGTTCCGCCAAAGTATCTAATCACGGCTTGCCAGTCAATATTGAAGCGACTTCGCCCCAACCAAAATACCAAATGCATTGTATTGTAATGCAGAGCAATTCGAACGTAAATCAGTTAGTGTTTACTTCGACAACAATGAAGACGTCATGACATTCTATTCCGGTTAATATCAATAGCCAGTACCGTTAAGTTTCGCTGCGCCGAATATTTCCAGATTTAACGCAGGTCAGGTCACCTATTTGGGGTGAGTGAGCATTAGCTTAATGCCGCCAGTTGGTCATTTCAGTTAACATCACGCAGAGGGGGACATGGGGAATGACCAGCTTTTGGCGACGAGCAAACGCCTTAATCATCAGTTACCATTCCCGCCATCCCGTGATCGATATTAGCTCGGTTCACCACCGCAGATACGCACTGAGTGGTTAATTCGCGGTAAAGCCTGCGCATAAACCGTTCGCTCGTCACCCCATTTCGGCAGACCTACCCATTATTGCCGAAATATTAAGCCGACCAATCATTTTGAGACTTTCAACCATTTACCGTGGGTTTACGCCACCCGGACGTTTCAAAATTACGATCATTCACCGCGAAACAACGTCCGTGCTCGCGTGCGACCATATCAAAGCGACTGACTAAGAAACATCGAGCCAATAGCGTCGCCCAACCATTCTTTGCGTGACACTTCACCTGAGACGCCAATACCGATTTAACCGGAATAGCCTGGACACCGGAAATAATAAAATGTCTTCTATCAAGGCTCCCTTTATTCAGACTATCGAAGCATCTGCCGTGTAAGACGCGAGTTTCACCGATGGTTGTGTGTAAACTGTACACGTAGTTTCGGAATTAGGTATCGAGTTGTTCTCTTTGGGGTTTACCTCTTTCTTTCGCTAATATTATATGTGGTAAAATATAGTTCCGACTCAACCCGAAGAGCTTTCCAAGTCTGCAAGCTTGGCCATATCGTATTGACAGACTGTTTGCTTAACGGAAAATGCATCATATGTGTGTTCATAAAACAAAATCAAAACAAACAGAAGTTACTTCATTCACATATCAAACCAGCAATCAGCCAAACCGTTTGGCGGTGGGTAGCTCATGGTTGCAACATCAGTTCGACTCCGACCAGGTTCGAACATGGCAATAATCGTGAAATTCATTTCAGGAACCGTCGCGATGCGCCGTTGGAATAAGTGTCGGCGTAACCAGTCGAAGTCAGTAAAACCGTTTAACAAATGTTACCCTGTTATTGGTTCGAGCTTCCGAGCCAAACAATGCTCGGCCCGGTTAAAACATGTATTCGACTTCCAGAACATCCAGAACAGATTAAACTCGATGACGAAACCTTCAAACATTGCCAGCAACACGGGCAGAACCATTCAAAAACATATTAATCAGTAAATTCAAACATATCATGGTCATTAGGCATCATGCTTGTCCGAGTTAAACGGACAGAAAGATCGGGTCACGTCACTTTGCGAAAGGCATGCTGATTGCGTCACCGTTCGGTAAGTTCAGTTGAATATACCAACAAGAGAGATTTGAGCCGCATCAGGGATTATAGCCAGCAGCAGAGATTGGTTCGATCGGTAGCAGCCGCAGAAACTGGGGTCACCTTCCATTATATGTGGTCGTTCAACGATGTTTGAATCAGAATTACGTCACAGACAGGAAGCAGTGGAACCGTTTTGAGCGGTATTTCCGACACTAAAATCGCAGACGCCGTTGATTAGAACACGACCGAAAGCGAAGAAAGAGCGATCATGAGTATCGAAATGAGTCATCAATACGACAACATTTATCGAACCATTTTGGCATACCATCGCGCCTGACTACGTTAGTCATTACGTACTTCGTAACCGGTAACCATGGTTCTTAGCCGTTTGATGTCACGGCATCATGTTAATTCACAATCACTATTTGCGTTTCAGTACCGTTCAACAGATTCATTGTCCGCCCTTCGACGCGGTCGGAAGAGCGATTCGCTCGATTTGGTGACTGGCGCAGCGTCGATCGCCATTGTCATCACTGATTAATCTCGATCCGATTCATACAGTCAATGTTCAACGATAAGTTGAATCGTTATCGCACGAACATAATCTTCAAACTCAACGACGCGCTCGCAAAACCGTTTTGAGTATGTACCCGACAACATTGCAGCACTCATTTTGTAAGGGACTTCCTTCATTCAGTACGCATCGTATACAAACCGTCGAAGTTGGAATACCGTTCGTGGCGAGCGTGGCGTTGTAGACGAAAGCAATAGTCCAGCCATAATTATCTAATAGCGCGAGCATTGAAGCAGTAATCCGAAGTCTTCCAGTGTATTGGTTTCAGCGTACGCCGAATGAGCGATGAGCATGGTTTACCCTCATTCGGTATCACAAAGCGAATGTAAACACGAGAAATTGGAAACATCATCACGAAGCGGCCAGGTTGTTCAACACCTCTGATGACGCCATGATGGGGACGAGCTAGAAACCATTACGAAAGAATCAACCGGTGAAAACATACCCTTTACTTTTAATCCGGATTAGTGACTGTTGTTCATTTTAGAAACATAAAACCATTGCTTTGACACGGTCATTGTTCGAGAACATTAAAGCTTAATTTTGAAGTTTGAAAGCTCGAGAAAACATGCTTGTTTGACACAGTTTGTTGTTCCTCGAGTAAAACATTGTTTTGTTTGAGCCGGCGTTTGGTGTTTTCATTGTCGAGAAAATAAGCTTTGAAGTTACGTTTGTACAATTCTCGAGAAAACATTGCTTGGTTTCAGTTTGGTTGTCCCCGAGAAAACACGTTTGGCAATAGAACACAACAATGGATTAGCTCAGTTCAGCGTCTTCGTTACACCGGTAGTTCCGTCATAAACATGCTGTCATACCAATTCGAAAACGTAAGCGAAGAAACACCAGTACGGAACATAGAACACCGATGCATCAAATTTTGAATGTTCAACATGTTCAACATAAGATTGAGGTTGAATTCAAACCTCTAAATCGAAGAGCGAAATCTGGTGAGCTCGGTATACTTCAAACGCCGTCGGAATGTTGTCGACACGAAAGTTAAAGCCGACTGGAGTTGCCGCTTTCGTCGTAGCCGCGGAGAATCTTAACAAACCAGCATTCATCAATCATTGCGTTCTTCGACATATATAATCGGCGCATTTCAGATGCCGGTCCGTTAGTTTGAATAACGGTTCTTCGTCGTTCGCCGTATTGTACGTACACTGCCTTAATACGCCATTCTTCGTGCTCGATAGGCATGTCTTCGTTACCCAACGGGAAATTATGTCGTTCGGTTTTAAAACATTAACAATACTGACATAAAATTTTGCTCATCTAAAGAATGAATCATCAGCCAGACACAGTGATCGGTTGAATACAAAATGAACAATAGCATTTGCGAGCGAACGAATAGCATTTATGACGTCACAGAAATTTCAGCCGTTCTTAAGACGTATCACCGAGAGTTACTACCAACATTATTGTTCTTCGATACGCAACGAATTCAGTAATATGCATCGGGTGTAACATCGATGATGCCGACTGACACCAGACCGATTAATCTACCAATACGTCATTGACATACATCAACCCAAATACGCCCGCATACCTCATGAAGATCGTCAGCCGAGAAAGTTATATTTAGAAGATCATTCATTAACTGATGATTAATAGCAGAGATTGTTTAAAGTACGCCACGCTCTCCGCTATCGACGAAGTCGATGTAACATCGTTGACTGATATAGCCTGCAGTTTATCAATATCGAATGCCATTTGGACAGTGCCCGTACTATTAAAGTTCCAGATAAACAATGCCGTATTTCATAATTAAGCGCATTTAATGTAAAAGCGTAACCAAACGTTTACGTTAGCTTAATGACACCGTAATGTGTGAAATCCGGAAAACAACATTGGACTGTGACAACGCAACATAATTGCAATTTCATCAACTTTACTAGTGGGTATCGCATTTTTAATGTATTTTACAACATAAAAGCCAATAACGGAGGTTTTGGTCAATGCCCACATACACAAATTCAGACCAGAAACAGGTTTTGCAGATAAATCTTTTAACGACGTTCGTACTCCTGAAATACTGCGAGTGTGTACATTGCGGGTTTTACTACTTTCTGTTCAATATTGTTTATCAGTAACACATCTGTTGTATGCTCACGTCATGTAAATTATGACGCTTCACATCATACGATAGCGGGAGCAAGTTTCGACATACGCATTTCATCATATTCTTAAAACGTTAGACTCATGACCGAATTTGAACAGACTTCATAATGCCTTATATTTGTAGTTCTTTAAGCTGAAATAGGCTCGCGACGCAATTATATCGATTTTCAAAAATGGTATTTCAGTATGTTCGTATTTCAAAAGTTATCAAAATAGTAAATTAGTTCGATTACGAAGCCATTTCCGATACTCATGACAGCCTATGTGAGTAATATCCACCGGTCAGTCACATGCCCGCCCGGCGCGATTTTCGGTTTTGTACCACCTATCCCACAATTGTTAGCACTTTACAGATCGTAAATAGTCAGCAACGAATAATCGAATTCCTTTGCAGCCGGCCGATCAATAACAGCTGAAACATTGTCACCTCGCGCTAAACGCGAGCATGATTAAACCGACTCACCAAACAATCAATGGGCTAGGACAATCCTAGACCTCGATCGCCAGAACGCTTTTGAACATGGAACGTCCGGTTCGTACCAGAATATCTGAATTTCGAATACCGAGAACAGATGTCATAATATCCACAACCGACCATACCGCTGATCACTGCATCGTGCTCCATTAACTTTCAAATAATTTGAAGCATAACGTTTTATCGTTATTACGTATTTGGCGGTGGGTATTGCACAGTTCGTTTTTGAAGACTCGGCTCGAACATTAAAATCGCGCTCGATTTCGTGCGATTATTTCTACAGGGCGTAAAATCAACCATTCATCAACATTTGCTAATGAAAAATCTCCCGATTCGAAAATATCAATATACGTATTGTTGAGGCAAAACATTTAAATACCATCATTCAACGTGAAACATAACGGATATTTCTCTGCCATTGATTGAGTATGTCGTGACGGTTATCGCTTCATTCATGATATTATGGCGTCATCCATACCCGGCCGCCTAATGTCAATGTTACCGACCAGGTAAGAGTTCACGAGAGTTCGAAATGCCCGGTCACGATGAAAGAGATCAAACATTCGGTGCTCGTACCAAGCGATAACCATGCATCACAATGAGCCTCAGTTAGGGTTCTCGAAACCGCGAGCTGACCCTGCGGAAGCAACAAAGCCTTCAACGCATCTAAAAACCTCTGAACTGAAGATGTCGATTTCATATTCGCGTTTTCTGCCTGTTGAGCATTCGACATCACGCATTCCTGTGGAAATTTCGAAACAACTCACGTACTGTGCGACGCCATGAGCCAGCCAGTTTCAGCCGAGCAGAAAGTTTTCCCAAGTTGACAAATCATAACATTGCTTCATTTTCATGTTTAGCAGACTTTTGAAATGCAACCATTGCAATAATCACAAAACCGAAATGTACAGCCAGAGTGCCAGACAATTATTTCAACATCAGATAATTCAGTATCGTTAATGTTGGACGGTATTTCGCAGCATCGTTTACAGAATTAAATGATCGCGTACTCGATCGATTCCGAATCGAGTGGATGATAAGCGTTTTAACATCAGTAATATGGGACAGTTTAACATCAATTACGTGGGTATCAACCGGACCATCTGAAACAAACGCCACCAATAGTTGGTCTAACACCCTCTGGCGAATGCCGAAAATATCGATAAGTCGCGAATCACGTCCATTGATAGTCAACTGAATGAAGTGTTCGCATGGAACTATCCACATAACATGAGTGACCGAAAACAGATGTCATTGTTCACCTATTGGTTGAAAACGGTCCATATGTTAATCGATCAATACCCCAAAGTTTTCAGATTTTAAAGACGGCTATGATTTGTTCACACTGGCTGTTCTTTATTGCGTAAGATGTTCGTCTATACCAAAATGAGCGTCAACAGTTTATTGAGCAATCGTTATTTATCAGGTACCAGCCGAAGATTAAAGAACATTGTCTCCAACAACGTTTCGATCATCAATCGTATGTGACGCATTCCGAAGAATGATCAACGAACGAATACGTCAGTGTTAATCATAACTTCACCTCAGGTGAAGTAAACACTACGATTCATTCCTGTTCGCTTTTGAGCACGTGACCTTAGACGACGCATCTTCGAACAAATAATAATGGGGACGATGCGCCTACGACGTGACCTTCCAATCATTCCGATACTGATGTTTAGCTCTTGAGCTTAATACATTAACCGATGCCACCAGTTAACAAAGTCATCGCGACGCAACATGGTATAGGTTGTCGGGGAGGGCGAATCCTTCGTACAATCAACATCCGTCATTACGTCGCTTCAAAATGTAATGGAATATACCATATACAAAACATCGCTTCGTTTATCAATACGTAACGTTACATATTAAAAATATTTCAGAAGTCATGATCCTCTGCCATATCGCATACCAATGTCCGATAGATCATATATCGAATTCTGGGGAGTTACGCAACATTGGTTATCGAAGAGTTCGAACCGGATGAAGACCGAACTCTTCGATCAACACCTAGTGTTCTGAATATTGTTCCGCGAAGAACGTAAGTCGAGGTGTATTCACGATGTTCATGGTATCAGCCAACGACGCCATATGCTGTATGGTTTGTATGAATTTCACATCGATCATTGTTTCGGTTCCGAGCGAATTTCGAACAAAGCGTCGAAAGCGCGACGGCAATCATTTGGTTAATGGGTGACGTAAAAATGATTGACTGGCGTTAGCAGGAACAAGTCAATGCTGCGATAAAACGTATTGTTATCTTCGGGGAATATTGCTCAACATTGTTGATCATCAATTGGCGGCGATATGCATCCGTTCATATTCGTCAATCCATCGATCGTCGGTAAGATGAAAGCTCATAGATATCGACAAAGATGATAGCGCAAAGATATGAAAGGTACCGAAATCGGTCGCCGTTAACTTCATCAATCGCTGGCACGTTCATACAGAATAAACCTCAAAACAATGAACTATATTGATCCCGATTTAATTGGTCGAAAGTCACACGCGGCGATGATATGTAGATTACGTCATAAATAATTGTTACCGTTCGACGTATTGGTTAACATAGTTTCGGTTCAGAAATATCGATTTGGTCGTCCCGACTAATCGCCATGATAGCGCATGAATAAGTCAAAACCAGTCAGATGATCAAGGCCGGTAACTGAAAACTTCGATTTAACCAGATCATATCATCAAGATATGATCAGATGTATATAACATCTGCCTAACAGACCATCGTACCAGATCATCCCCGCCCAATCGTTCGTTCATTAACCGACATATGCTTCGCAAATAATATTAACGAACAGTAGTTAAAGACAAATGTCAAGCTCAAAGCCAATGATCGATGAACGATCGAGTCCATACAAACATGTTAACAAACTTGAATCCGCAACCACTATCATTGAGCCGCCATAAAGCATGCAAGCCAGTTGTTCCATTCATTTTCACGAAGATACGATCCGCCATGAAATCGCAAAACAAACCGAAGATCTGTGAAAGGAAACTTCGTCAAGAATCATAGCGACGCCTTTACAATGTCCGAGCGATCGAGATACCAAGAAATCACTCCGTTGAACTCCCCGGTAAACATTGGCGCAAGTATGATGACGACGTTTTCAGCAATATTCTGGTCATTGACAGAAATCGGTTTCATTGACAAAGTCCATGCGGGGAATGAACCGTTCGCGTATATCGTTTAATCATCGGAAGCCGCCCCGATAAGGTTTCATTAAAGCCATTTGTTCGTCGTGCGTAAATAAGAGGAGTTGGTTTGAGTCATGTATCCGGCAGTACCATGTTAAATCAGTATCACGAAACATGTATCGTGTCATGAAGTCATTGATTTCAGTCGAGTATTTATTGTATCAGCCCATACGACTTAACTGCCACTTAATCTGATCGCATCAAGTATCATCATCCAAACAATACCATTATCAGAAATCGGGATAACTGACAGTTCGTACCCATACGTAATCGAAGTTGCGCGTTAATATATAACCTGAATGAACACACGTCTTCAAATATGTCCATGAATTAGTCCTTAACATACGCCGTGAGAATATCCGATGACGGCACCAGCGATCAAATATTTCGATAGCCAGCGCGGCGTAGTGCCAGACGCATTGATCTCTAAATTCATAGACGTCAGCAGACTTCCGGTGACACGGATCGTTCACAGAAAAATTGTTTGTGCATGTTCAGGCGAAGCAGCTTCTGACCGTAAAGCATGATGAAATATTATCAAACGACGACGTCAACATTGTGGTCGTTACAAGACGATACCGTTTGAAGCAAGATTTTATAATCAAAGGAAAGCGAATTTAAATACCAGTCCCATCTCGTGAAATAATAGAGCACAGCATTGAAACATTCCCAGAAAACGAAAACAGATGAAAATCACTCGATATAAATTCAAGTGCTGCTTTAGTTAGAAATGCTACGAGCAACAAACATATTTAGTGAAATGTTATTTCCGGAACAATGTTAGACGGAATAGTTGAGCGATGAATATCGTATCACGGAATCATTATATACACCCACCAGTCAACATAAATATCAAAATGAACAATCGTTCGAAAGCGCCCGACGACGCATATGCTTCCAAAGCAAACAGATGGCGTCGCTATAATACCTTTGGGGCCTAGACCCCTGGGTAATAAATACAACAGAGCAGTTCAGTATTGTGTTCGATAAGACAAACAGCGACGAGTTTGTTTTATCGTCAATTCCGCAGTATCGCAAGTAGGGAGTATCTCGCAGTCGGTCAATATTGCAACATGTAAATCGAACCCGGTTCAGCATCAGAAAATGCAGCAGCGGGGATAGCGTATCACATTGACAGGTATACGCATCAATGCGCCCGCGTACGTGGTCATGAACGCATATCACGAAGAGCACATATCAATTTTATTTACAACATAATAATGACGAAATATATCAATGATTTAAGCGGGTCGGTCAATGACGAAGTCATACCATCAATGATGCGCACACACGATGAGAATATATCAGATGAACAATATCTTCAATGAGAAATATCAATAGCTTCATGAAGAGGAGTGAGCGCACGCATCCTCAGCAATATTCAATTTTAGTAGTGTCTGTCAATGAGTTCGGTATCTGTCTAGTGATCAACAGTTATTGTCGATGGGAACCGATTATCGCCCATGGGTTGTGCCGAAGCCAATTTAATAATGATGGTCGCAGCAGCGTCAATGATTTGTTATTATATCAATGATGACATTTATCAACAGTTCACGATCACGAAAGTTAGTACGAGGACTCGGTCATGAAATATGATGATGATGATGATGATGATGATGATGACATGATGATCCGATCAACGAAAACATCTTCGAGATCAAGCTCACCAGCCATTGTATCTATGTGTTCGAATTCAAATCTTTAAGATGCTTCCGGAAAACAATGAGCCGCAGGTGGTCGCCGTTCTTTGCTTCGTTAGTTTCACCAGCACCGGAGTAATATTCAGCTGCTGTGACAACGGTGTGTCATCAGTGTTCAGCAAACGAGACCGAATTCGTATCATCATCACGAAGAAGATTCAAAAGGCTCGGATATGATGATCATACATCATAGATTAGCTATAGCTAACTGACGGTCACAAGGGCTGAGCGTACCAATGCGCCAGTATTTCTCGATCATTAACGCCGTATGCATCACTTTCCTCGGGAATTTGCATAGCGCCCGTTATTGTGGTTCACCATTCAACATATGTCACGATACTGCGGGTTCTTTATGCACAGGGTTGCGTACGTACACTAAGCCAGACAACACTGAAGAGCCAGCACGAAAGCCGTTCTTAAAAGCTTTTGCCTGCTATCAGCCGCCGGATCACTTCAGCTCGGCATTCATGCCGCATCATCATTATGCATGTACTGTCATCGAAGCTGAATGCAGACAACACTGTTTCATGTCCACAATGCGTCAGCTGCAATACGAAGCAATATAAATACGATACAGTCACAACCGTAACACCGAGTTCAGCTAGCAGAGATACGAATGAAATTATGTAAAATCATCAGCGAGCCATTATAGCAGAACAGAAGATAATAGCATTACGTTTCGAATAAACGAAGGTCTTTTCCACAACATGAATACAACGTGACAGTCATTTCATAGTTAAAAATCAAAAATCGCAAACAAGAACGAAGCAAACCGAGTCCACGAGCCAAACATGTTATATTTAAGCCCACTTCGAAAGCAGATTGCAATATTGTCATTCCAGTTCTCGCAGCCTTGCATGAAGCATAATATCAGTTATCAACATGTTTTACACAGAAGTTTTCTATGATGAATGAAAGCTGTTTTCGTTTATGTCGTCCATTCCTTCGGTATAAACACATTTCCTTTCACTGTCTCCTTTCGCCACGTGTTCACATGTTGGCTAGATGTACACAAAGCACTTCAGGTGAGAAGTTTCTGTTGTCGTTCACAGGAAATGCGGATCGTCATCAATTCGTTAACATTCGCGCCAGTTTCGTGAAAGGGGACGAGTAGAGCCGAATCGATCGAACAGAATTCGTTGAACGTCGTTCATTGAAGTACGCGAAGAAATAAAGTTTAAAATACAATGATTTGGCGATCACTCGGTATGGCGAATATATGTCGTAACATTACGAATCAATACATGATAAATGAAAACGCAACAGATCCTGCTTAAGCAAGTAATATTATGCCATGAAGAGCTATCGGGTCATTCGCCATGTCGTTAAAATGACAGTAAGTCGCTTATCGCCTTTAGGTTCATAGTTTCTGAAGCCCGACCGCGGTTTGATGCCACTATATTACCAAAGCGAACAGATGGTTACCTGAAACATTTATCGTTTCAACATTAATGCCCAGATTGATCATACCGCTAATTAATAAAGTTCATTAAAACACGGTTCGCGATTATTGCTCTTGACACGACAAAATGCAACCAACTTCAAAGTTACGACCGTAATATCAATACCAGCGAGACGGTCGCCGGCGAAGGTGAATATGTTAAAGCGAACGGCATAACAATCTATATCAAAAATTAGCAGTTACTTCAGTAATGCGACAGTAGGAATACAAATGCAGCAAACGTATCAACACTGGCGACGTCGCAACAGGATTATTCGAATTCTTGGCAGCGGTCACCAACGCGTAGTATGTCGACCGGCAGCCATAAACATCCGGTATGACAAAATAATATAGCGAGAACCGTCATCTCAAATGCCAATTTTCATAGCGCGGTGTTAAGTCGTATCGGTTGACAATATGTCAATGGTTCCTTCATGTAATGATCACCGAAATTCGGAAGTCCGATTGTTTAGCGAATGTCATAGCCGGAATAGCCGAGCATACGTCGATCACCAATCGACAACGTTCATGGTTGAACGGGTTCGATGCAACAAACGATGAACAAAATTCCAGCAAATATTACGCAAGAATGGCGTCAATAATAAAGACACTCATGAAAAATCAGTATTATGACGACGATGTTTCGCCGAATGTTAGTCATGTGCGGGCTATTTCGCGCACGCATAAGCCGTGCCAGTTATCATTAATACCGATACCAGACCCTTGAATACTTCGATAAAAATAGAGCCGCTATCACGATTTTCTTAAACATCACCAAATATTTAACATGCGTTTTTATCTCTAACTGATTTTGCAGTTGAGTTAGACGAAACCGACAATATGTCCTCCAGGGAGACAAACCAGAAATATTCAAACATTGAACTTCGTGTCTAAACAAACAAAAGCGAACAGTTCGATGTCGTTTTCAGACAATTAGCCGACATCATATCAGAAAGCCTGAAGATGCTCGGGATTAGCCAACATCATCAGCCTGCCGAAGGATGGGTTAGGTGTAAACTTCATTGTTGACGTTAACAGTACCAGCTATAGTTCACTTCAGCATTGAAAACACGAATACTATCAAAAGCAACAAATAAGGAAATTAAGACTGCGAATCATAACATTGAATTTACTGAATTTATTCATCCAAAGTCGTTTAACAAACGCATTATAGATTCAAACGTTATTGAAGCTGGTTTATTATATAGTTGAACAATGACGAGGGACAAAACTTAGATCAACCTCTCAGCCTCGCCGGTGTTTCATTTACCGTGATACCCCTCGTAATACAAACCAAAGAAAGAAGAACACCGATTGATTCTGCATGTATTTTGGTTTCGATGTCGTTTCATTATTTAAATAATAATCAATCTCCATACCTCTAACAGTTTTTGTCATCATCTCATATGTCGTTCGATATTGAAAAATATTTTATCCATTGTCGCTTCCTTATTGACAGACCAATTGGGTTCCGCCTTTGTGAAGCATCATATTCAACAAATGTATCATTGGCAAACGTCGATATCGCTCTTCTTAGTTGCGCCAGTATATGGCGAAGCAGTCGTAATTTTAATGCAACCGTAATATTCCGTCTATATGGCAGTGTCCAGTCAGACCAACAGCATGAAAGGTCGATTCAGCAAGCGTAACCGACGACACATGTCAAACGTCGTTTGTTTTCCTAACTTCGACAATAAAAGCCATCGCCTCATCAAAGCGTGATTGAAGAATGCCAGATGTACAAAGACGGTTCTTTAGCGTTACCAGAATGTTTGCGAACCTCGGTTTGTAAAGCCATTGACAAAGCCAATAACCGGCGAAGGTCTTCGCGCTCGCGTCGGACTTCATGTTTATCGAAACAAAACCGCCTGGCATCACCAGCGATAACCGAACGTATTCCGCCAATAAGCACCAGCGCCGCCTGTCGATGACGTCCTGAGTATCGGCATTAGCGCATTGATGTCTTGTTTAAGCAGTATAACCACTTTACCATCAACAGGGCGCGATGACGTAACATGTCTGCCCCTCGCCACCGCGTTGACCGCAACTGTAACCGCCGAAATCATGGATGATAGCCATTAATAGCAAATTTCCTGCAATACAGTCTTCAGTCAAACAGCAACAAGCGGTCAGCAGCTGCGTGATGACCGCAGTTCAAAAGAGCTCGGTCAACAATAATGCTAGTGCGAAAGACACTTTACGTTCGATGAACATAGATAACCTGTCCCCACTCAAAAACAACAATCGCAACAGTGTCCTAAAAACTAAAAATCAATCGAAGTACCGCAACAAAACGAAAATCAACAGAAAAACAAATCAACAAACACATGTTACCGACACCTCATTAATATCACCGTCTAATAGAGGACACCGAATATACAACAATGGTTTCCGTGACAGACAGCAGTTTACCGGCAGTAACAAGGTGATTGCGCCCCGCGATCAAAGAACACAAAGCGTTCGAATGAATAATTCAGGGCAGCGTTTTAACGCCGTAACTATCGATTTCGATCAGTCGAAAGCCAACATGCCGTCAACTGTCGATTCACACGACATTAACATAGCGTAAAATTCAGCCACAGTCAATATTCAACCATTCAACAGTCGTAAACACCAAATGGATTTAATATATTTACAATATCATCAGGTGTTTTGACCAGTTGAATAAAGACAGTTTATTCTGTACACTCGTTGACCGCGGCTTACTGAAGGGCGGTCGCACCGCTTGGTTCAGTGAATGATATCGATTATCGATCAAATTCGAAGGTCGACCATATCAATAGTCGCACCGCAGTTCAAATTAATGTCAACGTTCATGGGTAAACAACGAGAAAGGCATGCAGAGTTAGACGTCGCTTAGATGCGACTTCATTGACATCTTCCACGATTGTTTAATTGTTAGCACCGGTCTTCTGGAAGCTAATGTCGCATTTGAAGTTGACCATTATAGAATTTGATAGCAGTTAAATTGCCTATTAAAGAAATCAACGATGACTCGATGAACTTCAAGAACACCGGTATTCTTGGCTCCATTACTCGGAACAAAGAGCCATCAGCGTTGTTAGCCTAATCGTTTTCAACTTTAGCGTTTCAGATCAACACGTTAAAACGTTTTAATGGAACAGCGTCTCTTCATAACCTTCTTCGTAAGATTGATCAGCGATCAACATTGAAGGACACCTCGTTTGAACATGCGTTTCATTGCATAGCCGTCCATCGCACCCGGGTCATCCCCGAAAGCCGCGACGAAAACGGTTGAATCGTTATTTCGAACATTTCCGAAATTTCTCGACCTTCGTAGATGCCACTTTCGCAGAAGACCGACGGATCATCGTCACATCAGTCAGCATTACCGAAATTTGTCATACGTACGAAGCAGCCGACATTGAAAGTGGGCGCAATGCGATCACGATCACAATGCCACGACTGCCGCCGACCAGGGTCACCAAACGTAATACGGTAAGATATGTGAGAACATTTCAAAAGCCAACTTCAGTCATATCAAAGCGCACCCTCATTTCGACCAACATTTGCTCGCGTAGTGTTCAGCATCTAACGACAATCATGGTTAGACAGTTCGCTTAGCCATCGATATCTATCTACTGGCTTGGGAGATCGTAAAACACGAACTCACGACATAATGATTCGAACAAAGATACTCTTCGCGAAGAGCGAAATGTTTTCAAATTTCTTTTCAAACATAAAAGACATCGACTGCACAGCGTTCAAACATATTAATAGTATCACCCGAACACAGTTCTTCGCGAAATGTTCGGCAAAGATTCTCGCTTCAGAGTCATGATTGAGAAGAAATGCCATCATGTCAGGCCACCAGCGCATTATTGTAACCATGTTACCCAGGCACATTTCCAGACCGCCGGAATTTCGGCTGGCGCGAGGCCAGTTAATGTTTGAGACCACGATATTCAAGCCATTCGACTTCTACTGGCGTTGTTAATATAGAAGAAGATGATTCCGAGCTGGTTGCTTTCAGTATTGCATTGCAGCGTATACGCTCGTGTTCTTCCACCGGTTCGTTCGCGTATCAGCAAAACACGAACAAGTTTGCGTCATGGTCGATAGCGTTAAAGCCCAGTACGTGATTCGGCATGGATTACGGCATATGAGATTCATGCAAGTCAATGGTATAGAATGCTCATTACACGAAATTCGCATTACAAGGCGGGCATCGAGCAGCGAGTGTCGTGTCGTGAATCATTCGAAAGTTTTCATCACCGTGCGTACTGTCGCAAAGCACGGAAGAGCCAAGCAAAACACATCATGTTTAACAAACAATTGCCGCACCATTGTTCCGCTCAGCAACATCACGCCGAAAAGCTGGTCGCGACAACTATCAACACAGAATCAGAAACACCTGACGAATCACGGCACTGCTCATGACTGAAGGCGCGTCTTCGACTTCCGCCGGTGATTCCGGCGAAAGAAACCATCGACAGGTTTCAAAACCTCAAAGGACCTCGTCCTCTGAGCACGAATTCAGCGAAGGTGACGTTCTTCGCACGGATCACTTTCGATAGCGTTCATAAGAAAATATTTCAGCATAACAAACAAAAGCCACTTTCAGCCGAACTGACCTTACGCTTCTTTCGCACAGCCATGGAATAGAAAAGTCGGAATAAAGAAACAGATAACGCAGCCACCAGGTGTAAAATACATAGTCAAGACTGTACCTTTGTTATAAAGATGGCCAGTCGAATATTTCCGGTCAATAAACAAATTGCACCGTAATTTATACCGTTATTAATCGTGGCCATAACAGCGACATCCACGAGTATATACAGTTTCGATTGTGGAATGGTACCAAAAGTCAAATATCAGCCTGCTCAGAATAACACCTTCTTCGTAATAGTCAATTTGAAATAGCCTCTGGCCGACTTTCATTTTCATTCGTATTGCCTTGTTGTTTTTTACGGCCTGGCATTGCTTAATATACCACGACGTTCGTGCCGTTTTGAGGTAGCTTTACGAGCCAGAGATGTTACCCGAAAGAAAACCCATGCTCAGCGATACGACGCGTATTATGTATTTTGAAACCGAAATTCATTTTTGAGCGAAATCGATCATAGGATTACTCAAGATTTACGATTACGAACAAAAGATTTCTGTTACGTACCGTAGATGCCACAGATAATGTTATATCATTGACAGAACAACCAGATACGGTGTAACCTTAGCTTATCATTACGATTAAAAATAAATGTATTATTTTGAAAAACAAAACCTTCACGATTGTCTTCAGATAAGCGAGATTTGTTTTTCGTCGGCGATCACGTAACGGCGACGTTGTTTCTAATGTTGTTCCTTCGCAGAGCGTTAGGGAACAAAGCGATAACGTGTTTTCGGTTAAATCGTTTTCTCATGATATTATCGCATTGTTTCGCTTAAGCACAACATTATTCAGAACACGTGAGTTTTGTGCGTTTTTAGTTATTCATCATCTTTTTCAAAGAATTAACTGTTTTGCGTTTTTGTGTCGAAAGACTAATTCTAATTTCAATCGTCAGTATGCGAATACAAAAAGTCAATAAACACGATATTGATTATCCGAAACAACTTCCGGTGTCATTCGTTTTGATGGTTATGAATAATATAAAAATAAAGGGAGTTATCATAGCATTGATGATTTAGCGACGTTAATACTTACAAGAACAATAATCTCGCTTCAGCTCGATGCCGACATAATCGAAACAGCCGCGATAGATGACTGGAAGATCGAAATCATTCGTTATTTTCATTTATACTGCATGTTGGTTTCCAGTTATACCGGAGTTTCGTTATTGGCGTTTCGGATTACGCGATGCCGCGTTAACATGTTGTGTGCGTGCGGTGTGCGTTTACCAGTCGGCGACCGTGTACCTTCGTTTTGATGCCGCAATACTTCATCTATAATCGCAGTTCGTAACGAGGCAGAAGCAGCGAGCAGCTTTGTTTTCACGCACCAGCAATATTCCAACTATGGCGGCGGTTCGTGGTAATGCATCAGAATAACACCAGTGATCAACAGTACGAGCACGATCTGTTAGTTTGGGATACGACGATTATACGTCAACAAAGTCATGCGAGTTTCGACCGAAATGTTCTTTTCGACGAGTCGTGCTACGGTTACCGGTTTCAACTCGTATCTTCATTTGCCGTAGTCGGTCGATCGAGGATCCAGATTAATGCAGTGATAGAAGAATGATCTGTCGTTTGTAATCGAGCAGTCGTATCAAACATATTTTAGGTTAGGGTTAATATGATTGAAATGTTGATTTATAGCCGAGTAATATGTGAGTGTGAATGCTGTTTAACGATTCCGAACATTCAGTTGAGTGCGAGTGATGCAGACGCAAAATGGTAATGAATATGGTGCTGGCTAATATAAATATCATATAGTGAATGAAATCATCGAGAGTTCCGGTATTTCAGTGACTCGCTCTCAGACGGTTTGCAGAATATGAGCGTTTGACCAACATGCAACATGCCTTTTATGCCAGTCAAACACTCTGCTCATGATCACCTGGGACCCCAGATCACAGAAGGAGCTATGCTCCGGAACAATTGGTGTTCCGCGTTTACGGTTCGATCCCGCCCAAATTATCGTTCCGCCCACCTGCCACGTCCCAGCTCATTCATACTCACATATTATGCTCATCCCGAAAACCCATAAAATCCAACATTTGTCACTATTTAAGCCTAACCTATTAAATTATGTTTGATGCATTGCATCGATGCTCATACGGTAATCGATGCTCTCATAATATTAACCACTGCATTGGTTCGTCCATAGTCGATTATTTAATTATTTACAACCCGTGATGATACCGGGTTAGGAATTTAACAACCCATGCTTGTCGTGAGAGGCGACTAACGGGATCCGGGTGAAGTGAAGCTCGCTGGCTTAGTTTGACGCTATGTCATCGTACCCCCAATCTTCGTAGATCGATGTTCATTACTGTTGATCACTGGATTGGTCTGGTCAGACTCGATTATTTACAGACCGCCGCCATATAGGTGGAATATTGCTTGCTGAGTGCGGCGTAAAAACTAAAGCTCACTCATTCACTCACCTTCACTCATTATTTACAGACTGCGGTTACATAGATAGAATATTGCGACGTCAGAGCAAGAGGTACACGAGTCATGAGGACTAATGCATGCACAAATATACGGCGCACGCACGCACGCGCACGCACGCACGCACACACACAAACACATGATACGAATGGAATGGATAATACATTTGCAGGGCACTATATAAATACAACACAGTATTCATCACACATGTCAAACGTGAAATAGCAAATCTTATCTTTCTGGGTATAAACAGATCGAGGTATGCAAAATTAACATACGTGTAATTGGTGTCAGTGTATGCGTAAGTGAATGGGATTTTAATCTCAAGTCAGTAATATCCAAGCTATATCGCGGCGCGCATCAAACCGGATAAACTAGTACTAAATCCTCGATATAAAACGACGCTGTTAACAGGAAACTTAAGTAAAAGTTATTGTTCTTGGCACAAGTAAAATATTACTTTCCGTAATCATAAATATCTCTCCTCAAGCAGTGCTTTATTGTACTTAAAGCTTTTACTTATATTATTCATAACCATCAAAAGACAGATGACACCAGGTGTTGTTTTTGGATGTCAATATGTCAATGTTTTGTGGCACATGGTGTTCAATTGCACACTACAATGGTGATTAAATTAAACGAATATTTCAAATTACAAAACACCAAAACAAGTTAATTCTTTGAAAAGGTGAATGGATAACTAAAAATACTTTCTGAAAACTCACGTGCGTTCACAAGATAAGCATTTGTGCTTTAAACACAGAAACCAAATCATTACTTCAAGTTCACGACAAACCCTAAAAATAAACCCGGGTTTTTTTTCGGGAAAAAATATCTTTTGATAAATATCGCTGAAGAGGGTGAGTTTAACCAGAAAACACGATTATCTAGTAGCTTGTTCCCTATGTGTGCTCTACGTGAGGAACGACGTGGGGCAACAACGTCCTCCCTCTGCGCCGTTAAGCTGCTACTGCGACGTCAACAGAAAACCATTAACTTTACAACCTTCCCATCTGAGAAGACCACAATTCGTGAAGGGTTTTGTTTTCAAAATAAATACATTTATTTTTTAATCATGCATTAAGCCAGGTTACACAAATAACTGCTATCCTGAATTTGTTCTATGAAGTATAACATTATTCGTGAATACAACATCTACGAGTACGTGTAAATCATGTCTTTGTTCGTAATCGCAACTTCCCCGAATCCAGGTGTCCGGCTGGCGGCCAGTGTCAGTTTCGCTCAAAAAATGGAATTTCAGTTTCTAAAAATAACTCCTCATAATACGCGTGTGTATAGGCGCGGGAGACTAGCTGTCACCGAACTGTCAAACTCAAATATTTCAGTCTCTTTAAAATGGGTTGATTTTTCTTCAGATTGTATCTTCTACAAATGCATACTAAAAATACCTCAAACCGCTAGTTGGCTACAACCCCCCGTCATTGGGTATATTAAGCTTAAGTCATGCCGTAAGATCAGTAAAATAAAACAAACAAAACGAACTGAGACGAAAATAGAGTGCTGAATATTTAGAATATTTCATTGACCCATTACAGAGGTGTGTGTTAATGCATTGCCTATAATCTCAAACAGGTGTTATCATTCGATTTAACACAGGACGCTATTTTGTTTAATCGAAATAGCTAATATACTGTGATGGAAAAGGACACAAAAATGTCATATTTATTATTTACAATTAATGGCAAGTGCGGTTACGGAGGACAGTTTGAACAATTATTGAAATATTTATTTAGCCATCTTTATAACAAAAGGTACGAATCTTGATATGTATTTTACTATATGAAAACACGTTATCTATGACAAGCATTCCGACTCCCGCATCACGCCTGTCCATGTGTTTTACTGATGCGCAAGGGATGATATTTTACAATGTAGCAAGAGACAAGTACGATTAAACATTACGGGAAAACGTAAGATTCAGTTCAATTACAAAGTGGCCTGATTTTAACGATTGCCAACAAAATGTATATCATCGGCATGTGTTTATGAATCACTATCAGAAAGTGATCAGGCGTTTACGAAAAGGCTGTCTTGTCTTGTTCATTATAAGAGGACAAAGTCCCTTACAAGGAGTTTTAGAGCCATCTTGTTTATTTACGATGATGGGTTTCTTTACGCCAGAATCACCGTAGAGTCAAAGACCGCCTTCGAGGTCAAGTGGATGGAGAGTCTGACCGGGGACCGCAAGACTGGTGGTTCGATCCAGATGTTTCCCTGTTCTGTGTTAGTGGATTGTCCACGTTAAACTTCGGCGTGATTATGGTACTGAGCAGGTAAAAATGAATTGCAACCGGTGTTTGTTAAACATGAATGTGACGCTAAGCCGTGACATATTACGTGCTACAGTGGGTACACACGGTGTCAGAACTTTCGGAATGATTCACGACACATTTTTAGTCGACATCATAGTAATATACTTTATAGTAGTATACCTTATACCTTATAGTACAGATTTCGTATGAATATGGAAAAGGTTTCATTCCCTATATTATTTACATGATCCTCTATATGCCATGAAATACATGCCAGAATCGCAATACAAAGAACCTTTTGCTCATGTTATGAAGCTATAAACTGTTTCATGTTTTGCAATTACATAGGAACAAAGGATGAGTTGCTGGAAACTGAAAGAAAACACAGAGAGTCGTATGCCTTCACATACAGAAACCAAACTATCTTTAATACAATACAAACTAACAAAGGTTTCAAGTCAATCTCTCTATAATGCTCTTACTTAATTCCAATGCGTTAGAGTCAGATAAGCTGTAGATATCACGTGTCGCATAAACGTGCTTGGCACCATAGCCAAAATTCCAGCAATTCCATAATGCCGAATGGTTGGAAATATTTTCATTCAAACATGGTTCACAGATATACATCGTCTCGAAGCATAGAAGGACACTGACCTTGAAGATGTCCTACCTGTGTGCCATTTCGTAGCTCTGTCATAATATAGAAGCGAGGAAATCTTTGCCATGATGACGAACATTTTCACTGAAGACTATGTTCTAGGTGATGCCTAATAGCTAATATATGTTTGAACATATTACAGAAGTGATATCTTTTTTATCTTTGAAAAGAAAATTACAAAACATTTCCATCTTCACGAGAAATCCTTTGTTCGAATCCGGTTATGTCGTAGGGTCGTGTTTACGAATCTCTCCCAAATAGTGATGATATCAGGTCTTCGCGAAAGGTGAACGTATCCTAACCCACTGATGTCATTCGTCACAAACACATGCAAAGTCAAATCAAGTGTTCTCCAGAACAAACACGGAAACAAATGATACAGGTCAAAATAGGGGAATCGCACTGGCTATATATTTAAGTTAACTTTGAAAATGTTCTCCACATATCTACCATATATTGTTTGAAAGTATTACAGATGAATCCTCTAACCCTGGTCAAACAATCATTAACGTAAACCACATGATCAATAATCACATTACACCCTCAATATCAATACTTGTTACATACTAATAAATTTCAATATGCTATTTCCCAAACATTGATCTTGACAATGGTCAGTCCATCGGTCATAGCACTATTGTTTCACAAAAGTAGCACTCTACAAAGTCAGAAATTTCAAATATTCAAAAAATGCTGATATAGCCGTTTTTTCATCCCATAGCTTCTCGGGGATGTTAATTAGGATGCAATGGACAGCTCGCCATAATGAAGCCTACGCCATTCCAAAGCAAAGGTGTCCTTCAAATGTATTTTAGTCGCACTGATCAATCTTACAAAAGAAGAAAGGTTACTATAAAGAGACACTGTTCATTAAAACGTTTTTAACGTGTTAGATCTAAACACTAAAGTTTAAAAAAAACAATTAAAATGTCTTCAAAACACTGTGCTCTTTGTTCAAATGTCGACCAAATTCTACAGTGATTCTTAAAGTTTCGCAGAATTCGGTTACGTCAGTGTTGGTTGCAGTGCTGAAATACCTAGAGCGATATAATTGCTACTATCCAAATTCTCCCCCTGTGATTAACTAAATACGACGGCGAAAACCAGAGATACGAGGAATTGCTATCACAATTAAACAATCGTATTGATTCAGATGTCAATAAGTCACATCTAAAAGGCCCGGCGTCCCCTAACCAACTCTGCATACCTTCCTCGCTGACCCTTTGCGCGGCGATCACTAGACGTTGACATTGAACTTGAAAGAGCAAAGGGGGTCAGGATTGTTTGGCGTTGCCAGTGCACTAAAAGTCCGGGGGTGCGACTGTGACCATATGGGGATCGAGCCCAGGGTTTACAGTCCAATTATCGACCATCAGATTCCACCCCCTGAACCCAAGCGAGACACGTTCTCTATCTATTAAGCCACACGAGATTCAACAGGTGCCCGCTAGAATAAGCTATCTGTCTTGCTAGTCAAAACCTGGTGTTGATAGTATAAATATATTAAATCCATTTGGGTGTTTACTGAGTGTATAATTAACGCTTTGGTAAGGTGGTTAGATATTGACTGTGAAGAAGCTGAATGATTTTACACTATGTTGTCTCGGTGGATGGATCGACAGTTGGCAACGTGATGCTGGCTTTCATTTGACGTCAGAGGAGTCAATGAGATACAGCACGTTAAAAACGCTGCCAAATCTGGGTAATTCATTCAGACACTTTTTGTGTTCTTGTGCCAGAACGGGCACCTGTTTTAAGTCAATTAAATACTGTCTATTCACAGAGTATATAACCATTGTTGTGTTTGCATTTCGTATGGACAAACCATCTGATATCCCCAGAAGTTGGAGAACTGACTCGGTGTGTCCCTCTCTCTGTGTGATTGAGTGTGTGTGAGAGAGAGAGTGTGGGTGTGTGTATGTGTGTTTGTTGTTTGTTTTTCTGTGGATTTTTTCTGTTTTTTGTTACGGTTTTGTTGGGATTTTTTTAGTTTTTTTGGTTTTGTTTTGATATGTGTTGTTGTTTCGGGGCTTTTGGGGGTGGTGGTGCGGGGTTAGGTTCTATCTATGTTCATAAAACATAAGTGTCTCACACAAGAATGCATTATTGTAAAAATAATTATTGAAATACACATTTAGGCTACTAGTCTTGATTTATCCCACACCTTTGAGTACTGGCCAGCAAGAGTTGCTGAACAACTGAAGATATATTACTTTTTAGAAATTGCTATTAATGCGTAGCTATCTATCCATAATTTCAACGGGTTTACATAAGTTGCAGTCAACGCGAACTGGGCGAGAAGGGTTAAGGTATATTTTACATCATATACATTTAAGTGTTGACTGGTAAAATTAGAGTTCCTGCAGTCCTGCTTTAAATAAGACCGTGTTTGTCTGCACTAGTGCCGGTTCTATAGTAAGGACATGTCTATGGTAAGGCGAGCTGAGCATGGACATATCTCCTTAACCTGACTCAGATAAGACCAGTTCTTGCATTATCGTAATGGTGAGAATGCCAAGGTAAGGCTGGTTTTGTGACACCGATATCAACACTAAATTCCGACACAGGCGCAAGACCTTCACCAGTTCTGTAACAAGCCACTCACATGTATGGCTTTTACAAACCAAGGTTCGCAAACAGTACAAATCAACTTCAGAACCTACGATCTGTGTATCCTGGCACGATCTTCAGTAACCCATGCTTGTAGTAAGAGGCGACTAACGGGATCGAGTGGTCAGGCTCGCTGACGTGTTTGACACATGTCATCGGTTACCACTTGCGCAGATCGATGCTCATGCTGTTGATCACTGGATTGTCTGGTCCTGACTCGATTATTTACAGACCGCTGCCATATAGGTGGAATATTGCTGAGTGCGGCGTAAAACCAAACTCACTCACTTACTGTATCCTGGCACAACTAAGAGAAGCAACTCTCCACAACCGTTTGCCGATGATTACGAATTTAATTTAAGTTCATTGTTCTTCTACAAAGAGGCCTTCAACTGCAATAAGTTTAATTCTATTAGTGCAATGTCAATAAGAATCATACCTGCTGACATTAATGGATAAAAATATTTTTTGTAAAATTAGTCCAACAATATGAACACATCCATTCAATTTTGTAACTATAATTATATAAGTGGTTATAAAAACTATTAAATTATGGGGTGATAAGTGAATTATTTAATGTAAACCGGTACCAAGAACCAAAATACATGCAGAGTCAATCAGTGTTCTTCTTCTTGGTTTGTATCACAAGGGGGTATGCACATTAAATGAAACACCGAGAACAAGTAGGGTTGGTCTAAGTTAACGCTCATCACGTCCCGCACGTGCATTTGTTTCACTGTTCCAACCACTGCGTAAAGCAAACCAATAATAGCGATTTGAATCTATGATCGTTTGTTAAACGACTTTTACCCAAAGTTGAATAAAATTCTGAGATATATTTAAATGTTCAGTTGAGAAGGTAAAATTATGAGGATTCGCAATTCATCGGTACGTTTTCACTGCAAACAGACTATAGCTGGTGCATCTGTTAACGTCCAGGAGAGGTAACTGTAGCTGGTACATCTGTTAACGTCCAGGAGAGGTAACTGTAGCTGGTACATCTGTTAACGTCCAGGAGAGGTAACTGTAGCTGGTACATCTGTTAACGTCCAGGAGAGGTAACTGTAGCTGGTACATCTGTTAACGTCCAGGCGAGTCTGGGAGTTTGTTGCACCTACATAATCTCCACAACCCCATCCTTCAGCCACTGAGGAATGTGTGTTGGCACAATCCCACAGGCATCTGAGACTTTCACTGGCCAGTTATTGATGTCAGCCTCGTTGTAATGCAAAACTTAAACATCAGACATTTCACTTTTGTTTGTTTAGACACAAGTTCAATGTTTGATCTTCTGAACATCTCCACTGGAAGGACGTGTATCAGTTTCGTAATTAATATACAAATAGTTAGTCATAAAAGTACACAAAATAGTTCTGAAACGTATTTGGGTGATGTTTAAGAAAAAGTATCAGTGATGCTGTCTATTTTTATCAAGTATTCAAAGTCTGAAAACGATACCCGCATTAGGTTATCTTTCTGCAGTGTCATAATTAACTAGCCACAGCAGCCTAAAATGTGGTAATTGCTTGTTTGTAAATGCCCACCCACATAAGGCCTGTGATATGTGCACGAATTCAGCAAGACATGTCATTATATTATACTGGTTACCTCATGGTGTCACTATGTATTGACACCAGGTGTTAATCTTGCATGGCAGTATTTGTTTGTTTGTTCATCATTTGTTTATGTTGTACATGTTGATTTAGCCATTATGAAATTGGTGAGTGAGTGAGTGAGTTAGTGTTACGCCGCTCTCCAATATTCCAGCTATATGGCGGCGGTCTGTAAATAATCGAGTCTGGACAACACAATCCAGTGATCAACAGCATGAGCATTGACCTGCGCAATTGGGAACCGATGACATGTGTCAACCAAGCCACGAGCCTTACCACCTGATCCCGTTAGTCGTCTTTTACGCACTATGAATTTAACATTTGAGATGACAGTTTGTCACTATATTAGTTTGTCATACTGGATGACGTAAAGACAGTCGACAATTATCAACATACCTTTTTTTAAGAAGGAGAGGTTCATTTAGTGATCACTGCCAAATGAATGCAGATAATCCGCAATTTACAAATGTGACAGTCGTAACAATACGTTTGCGACATATCTCAGTACGTGTCACTTTAAGTGTTGAAATACGTTTATACCTCAAACGTATGTTATTATTCCCTGCAATCACACGTACGCACACACAGACAGCTCCCTGAATCAGCGCATACACAATTTTGTCTCGTCGATATACAGGTTATACCATTCCTTTGTATAACCTCCTACTCACTACAAGCAGCCGGTATGTACATTGAAGATATTCTACGCATGCGTGTCTCCCAGTTATGGCAAGTTGGATGCATTTTGTCCGTGTATAACAATGAAAATACACAGAACCATGTTTTAATGACTGAGAAATTAAACAAAAGCGACAAAACCGAAACTACGTCAAACGTGATCAAATCACAAACATTGTGAAATTTTAAACAATTAAATATTTCAAAATATACATCCTATTTAACTGGCATAATATATAGTAGCATAAACCACAGTCAGATAGAAAGTACATAGACCTAAAACTGACAATAAAGCGACACCTGTCGGTTTTAGTGACACGTAATAGAATAGGCCACATGACTAAGCTCTTTACATAGCATAATAATTACTTACTTAAAGCAGGATCTGTTGCACGTTTTCGACTATCATATGTATTGGTTCATGAATATATTTTGACATATAATAGCCATGATACCAGGTGGTCAATAATTTTCAATACGCCAAAACCTCATTGTATTTTAAACTATTTCACTTCACGCATGCTGTGACGACGTTCAACAGATGCCCTGACTGTGTCGATTCAGAGAACGTATCCCACTCATTCCCCTTCACGAAACTTGTACTTGTAAAGAATGTGTAAGCAAGAATTGATGACGTCATGACTTTGTGTACCTATGTCTCCACACATTTCCTGTGAACGGCAACCCAGAGCGTATATCCTCTAAGCTGCTTGTGTACATCCTAAGCTAACTTATGTAAGACACGATGCTTGAAAGGAATAGTGAAGAGGAAATGTGTTTATACCAGTTGTGTCTTAGAGGGATCTGTAGGACGTCTCTATACTCTGACCTCGTAGAAGAAACAAGCTCGCTCATCATAGAAACTTCCTGTAGACAAAACATGGTGATAGCTGGTAATATGCTTCATACAAATAACTCTACGAGGCTAGGTGACGAAATGTGCAATCTAAGCTCAAGTAGACTTAAATATATTTATCATTTGAAACGTGGGATGGTTTGCTTGGGAAGCGTTCTGTTTTGATTTTGATTTTTAAGGAAATTGAAATATTTCTGAAATGACATCACGTTTAGCTATTCATATTGACAATGGAAAGACCTTCGTTTATTCAAACATGTCACCTATTAATGCTATATCTTTCTGTTCTGCTTTCGCAAACATTCTCACATTTTACTCCATGGCTCGCTGACTTGGTTTACACATAAATAAAAGCGACAAAACCCTTTGAACATTCGTAAGAAATCTCTGCTAAAAGCAGACTCGAGTGTACAGTTGTGACTGTATCATGAGCATATATTTGCTTCAGCAGTATTACAGCTGTACGATGTAGTTTGTAAACAAATCCAGTGGTTGTCACCATTCAATACGATGACAGAGCATGTGTTTATGCATGTAATGGTGCGAGCATGTGGTTGAGCTGGCTAAGATGCCAGGCTAGTGATCCAGCGAGCTTGGAGGTGCCGGAATCGAGCCCACCTGTGACCGGGTGTAAAAAGCTTTAAGTCAACTTTGTGTGCAGACTCTTTCAGTGTTGTCACAACCCCTAGTGTACAGTACACAACCCTGTGCACTTAAAAGAACCCACGAATCCGTTGGTATATGACCAGATGGTGGCCACATGAATATGTGCAAAACACCTAGTTGCGGGCACAGTAACATGTAGTAAACGTGGACAAAGTGTCCCAGTCCACCCAGCTGTGAATGGGTACCTCGTAAGGATGGGAAAACCGCAATAACCCGGGGCGCCTAATGGCTGCAAGAGTTGTATACTCCCCGGGGAGTTGAAATTGATCATACAATGTCCCGTTGAGATTGACATCCAATGATCGAGGGGGAAAATACCAGCACATTGAACATGTACTAGTTGCGTGGATATGTGCGCTATATAAATATCCTATGATAATAAAAAAATATAATAATGTCATCGTATCCGAATTGCGCAGATCGATGCTCGTGATGTTGATTACGAGATTGTCTGGTCCTCGACTGTGACTTGATTATTTACACACCGTTGTCACATAGCTGGAATATTACTCAGTGCGACGTTAAACAAGAAACTAACAAAACAAAAGAACAGCAGCATTACCTGCAGCATTTGTTGTTTCCAGGGGCCATTGGAGAGCATCTTAAAGATTTGGATTCAATTCCACACATAGATACAATGTGTGAAGCACCTTTCTAGTGAAACTGATCTCAGAGATTATGATTTTCGATTGATCCGGATCATCATCATCATCATCATCATCATCATCATCATAATCATCATCATCATCCATTTCGCCCTCATTTTCAGGTCCTCATCCTTTCCATCAGTACGATTAACTTCATTATTTATCAGTCGTGGAATAAACATTGTCATCATCATCATTGAATATCTCATCATTGGAGTATATTGCTCATCATTGATATATTTCTCATCATTGAGTATATTGCTCTTCTATATTTCCCATCATTGAGTAGACCCATGAGTTTCGGTGTAGAATAGGTCTTCAGCAACCCATGCTTGCCACAAAAGGCGACTATGTTGTAAGAGGCGACTAACGGGATCGGGTGGCCAGGCTCGCTGACTTGGTTGACACATGTCATCGGTTCCCAATTGCGCATATCGATGCTCATGCTGTTGATCACTAGATTATCTGGTCTAGACTCGATTATTTACAGACCGCCGCCATATAGGTGGAATATTGCTGAGTGCGGCGTAAAACTAAACTCACTCACTCACTCACTCTTCATAGAATATATTTCTCATCATTGAATATATTTCTCATCATTGAAGATATTGTTCTTCATTGAGTATATTTCTCATCATTGAAGATATTGCGCATCATTGAGTATATTGCGCATCATTGAGTATATTTCTCATCATTGAGTATATTGCTCATCATTGAGTATATTTCTCATCATTGAGTATATTGCTCATCATTGAGTATATTGCTCTTCATTGAATATATTGCACGGTGAAATGGATTAAAGCTACATTCGCACGAATACGCGTGTGTGCGTACATGCCTGTGTGTGTGTGTGCATATCCCTGTTTGCTCGTGCTAGCAGTTAGTTACTTGCGAGCACATATGCACGTTGTAGTTTGATGGGGTGATGGGGTAGCGCCCAAGACCCGGGTTCGATTCCCCACATGGGTACAATGTGTGAAGCCCATTTCTGGGTATGTGCTGGAATATTGCTAAAGGCAGCGTAAAACCAAACTCATTCACTCGCTCATTTGTAGTTTGATAGTCTATCCAGACACAATACTCAGAACCTTCTGACAGCCCTTATTTATTACCCAAAGTCTAAATCCCCAAAAGAGGTAGTATAACGAGCACCATCTGTTGACGACTTTAGGTATGATGCGTCTGCGAATCGAACCGCAGCCCTACAACTTCGATGTGTTGTTTATTTTGTCTTATGTTGACTTGTTAAGGTGCTACTTATATAATGATTCCATGTTGATCTTCATGGCTGTTCTCTAATAACTATTCCGTCCTAACGTTGTTCCAGGAAATAGTTTTATTTCACTAAACCAAAATGTTTGTTGCTCATGCAAATACAGCATTTCATAACTAAAGCCATAAAAACACTTGAACATATCAGAGTGATTTACCATGTTTTGTTTTGTTTTCTAGAATGTTTCCAAGATTTCATACTGTATACTCTATTATTTCACAAAGATAAGGATGAATGTATTCAATTCAAAACTTCCTTTGTTGTCGAAATATAAGACAAAACGATTTCCATCGGCCTTGAGTTCAACGACGAATCACACAATGGTGACGTCATCGATTTTTGAGCACATGTTTCCTGGTCCCTGACACATCATATGTTTACAGTAGATTAGAAGCGTTAGACAACGCGCCTATACTTATTGCCCTAGACGCGTACTTTAAACAATTTTTTCTGTGACAGTCCACCGTCACGAGGAAGGAATTAAAGAATGTATGTACACTTTGTCTTACTGAAGCATCTGCCAAGATCGGGTGCTTTTTAGGATCAATGCGTCACAAACTTCTACGCAGTGGGAAGGCTGAAAGACGCGCAGTATTCTCAAATATTTGGGAATATGTAGGTGCAAATCATCGGATTATTCTCACAGCATATGATTTAAGGACCATAATTTCATGGACTTTATATTTGAAAACGTGTGAGTGTGTAGGTTATATATGTACACAACCATTTTACATCTGGAACCTCGAAAGTACGAACTGTAGTTATCCCGATTTCTAATTAATGAAAGTGACAGTGTGGTGCGGGTTGGCTGACAAGTCAATGTACAATGCGGTAGTGATAGGATTAAGTATGCAGATTAGAGTCATATGAACAATTACAATAAAGTCTCAACTGAGAAAAAAATGTGACCTCATGACGCATTTTCAAATAATTTAAGCAAGCACGTGCATGTTTTTCATGATGCAGTTTAACATGAATATTACTCTCGGATACATTACTTTAACTCCAAACCAACTCCTCTTATATCCTTACTGACAGGCAGAGTAACAACAAGTACCATATGTTAATGTTCCGTCGGGGTAGCCCAGTGGTTAAAGCGTTGGCTCGTCACACCGAAGACCCGGGTTCGATTCCCCACATGGGCACAATGTGTGTGAAACCCATTTCTGGTGTCCCCCGCCGCGATATTGATAGAATATTGCTAAAGCGGCGTAAAACCATACTTACTCACTAATGTTCTGGGAGTTCTTGGGAGTGGTTTCTTGAGTATCTCTAAATTATGAGCTTTTTTGGACAGTATAAACGTCACCTAATGATTCTTAACAGAAGTTTTCCCTTCCCACAGATCTATCCGGACGATGTTTTTACGAGGAAACTCCTTTGATATACATTTCTTTAAAGTCAATATCTTTCGGCGAAAAATGAATGGAATTAGTAAACAAGCACATGCTTATCTTTTTGCATACACCACAGCATTCAAAGGCCAGAGAGTCATTCCGATGTGTGTAATATGTAAATCTTGGATGCAGGTTCAAGTTTGTTAACATGTTAAGCATGGACCTTCGTCGGACCCTCATCGGTCGAGTACAACAGGCAACATATAAAATTTACAATGTACCTTTACCTCTAGATGATTCGTTAATATTATTTACAGAAACATATATCAGTTAATGAAATAAGGCCCGTCCGACCTCCCGAGACGGGTTAGATTTCAGAGGGATGGTCTAGATTTACAGCTAGCCAGCCCGATGGTCTGGTAACAAATTTAGATGTTATATACATCTGAGTCATATCTTAGTGTCTGGTCTGGTTAAATCCAGAAGTTTTGAAGTTACCAGCCTTGATGTCTGGCTGGGGTTTTGGCTTATTTCATACACTGCATATATCATAGCGATTAATTCAGGACAGCCATCGTCCAAATATTTCTAAAGACCAAAACTATGTAGCAAAGCCACGTGAGACTTAATTGTAATTATTTATGACGCTAATCTACATACTTAATCCTTATCACTACCGCATTGTACATTGACTTGTCACTTTCATTAATTAGAAATCGGGACAACTATAGTTCGTATTTTTGAGGTTCTTCTGTATGTGAAACACCAAACAATCCTTTTCGGGTAAAGTGATTGTGATTAGTAAATTCTTAACGACCGATTTCAATTTTATACTCGCTATCTTTTACGCTATCAATGCACTTGCAATGTGTCTCCTATGAACGCTCCATGTACCGTTAGAATGTCGTTGACAGTTATGAACTGGATGCACCTCATCACCAAGGGTTGAAGTGGTGTAATGGTAGGCAATATTCCAGTCTTCCCGAAGAAGACTCTGTACGTTTTTATCACACCAACATTGGCAATGTGACGAAACCACTGCTCGCTAACGCCAAGTCCAAACTCATTTTTACATCCTTTATTCTTAAATGATTGCCATCCTTGCTTCTTTCAAACGCTTGTTCAAGAAGCGCCAGACACGTGGACATGTTACTCAAGGACCGAAACAAATGTCAATGTAATGTACAAGTCAGGCAGTGTGCACTTATACCTAGAGAACCCATACAGATTATATAAAGCAGTGTTGGGGAAACATTTACATAGACGCTCATTGGAGAGAACAGATTACACCTCGACACGTTAGCTGTAAGGACAATATTCTTAAGCTGAAGGGATTACTAGAAGGTGTTGATGAAGGGTTCAGTCTCATCCAGTTCAAACTCATTCCACGTGTAATGTTGCGCATAGTTGGCACTCCCAGAACCATTTTAGCTATGATCCTTATGAGACAACAGATATGCTGACATGTGCCAAGAAAGTCATAACCACAAAATATTTTTAATATACCTTAACATTTACATGTTATTAAACAAAGCGATGTTTTACATATATACAAAGTATATTCCATTATTACAAGCGGCATAATGTGAGATGTTGAGTGTACAGAGGACCTTAGCCCTCTCTCCCAGCAAACCTATACCGCATGTACGTCACGTGTGTATGGTCACGTGGTCGTGTGTCATAGCTGTTAGCAAAGGTTAACAGAGACATGAATGATTTAATGCTTCTATATTGAACACACGCTCAAGGTAAACACAGATCAAGGGGACCCCAGCCCCTGGGTGAGTGAGTTAAATTTTAAAGTCACATCAGCAGAATTTCTGCCACATCGTGGACCGTCAGCCCTTTCCCCATTAATTACTGTTTGGGGCTGGATTAGATCATCCCTAGGGACAACGTCACCAGTGGCATGAAGAACATATTTTCTCACATGCTCTAGCAAAAAGCCCGTGTGAGCAAATTTAAATCAATCATATGAGTAAGATCAAATTCCAGGTCCATGAATGGCTACTTCACGATGACCTGAGGTTAAGTTATGATTAACTACTTGACATATTTTCATTCATTGATCATTTCTTGGTCACATTCACATACATACGTGTGTCGAAACGTTATTATTTAAGAGAGACAAATGTTCTTTAATCTTATCTAGTTTATGTCATCTTCTTGGTACTCAACATAAACTGTTGACACTCGATTTGAGCATGACGAACCGCTGTCTTACGCAATAAGGAACATGAGTATAGACTAAATCTGTATTGGTTCGATGCTAAAAATATAACTTTTAGGGTGTGAGTGTCAATGCCTCTCGTTCATTAGATACCGTTTCAACCAACTCGGTGTGAGATTAATGGTATCTGACAGTCACTCATGTTGTAATTGTTCGTTCCAGATACGAAAACCTTTTCATTTCAAGTTGATATATCTCCTGATAATGGACATGGTTCGCTGACTTATGTGTACAAACTCAGTTCCTTAGAGGGGTGGTAGGTTAGCCTATTGGTTAAAGCGTTTGTTTTTCAAGATGAAGTCCCGGGTTCGATACCCCACATGAATACAATGTGTTAAGCCTATTTCTGGTGTCCCCTGTCTTGATATTACTGAAATATTGCTAAAAGCGATGTAAAAGCTTTATCACTCCCTCAGTTCCTGGGAGGTGTCCGAACACGTCGAGTGACATTTGTTCGAGGTTGGGGGATAATTCAAATTCACTCTCCAAACGATTTATTATTATATAAATGCACAAGCATTTGAAAGATACCACATTAACAAACACAATGACGATACCAACTCGTTACTCTTGATGTTAGAGAATGAATTGTCTAACTTTTTTACTCCTGAATAATTTCATATTTTATCAATTTGTATTTCAGTTTTTGTGATTAATTGCAATGAACACATTTCAAAGAGTCTAACTAAACATAGAAAAATAAACTAATCATTATGATTTATCTTAAATTTGAATAAAACTCTCTCAACAAACAAACTTTGAAAACTCATAAAGCTATGCAGTCACTGAAATACATGGGATTGGTTTCAAGAAATAATTTCAGTGCATCTAGGGGTCATGATAACTCAGATGCTCAACAAACCGTTAGAAGATGCGGAATAAATCACATTACAAATCAGAGCATAGCGCCATTCTTCAAGTTCAAGGGTTTTTAAAAACATAACAGAGGTCACGTGAGACGGCCTCTGCTACAGGGCTTTGTTCTTGGTCTGTTTATATGACCTCCTGGATATGCCTAAAGAGGGGTCAATAACGGTTTCGGACCCTATTTGGGGCTCATTGTGTCTATGGGTTATCAGAAATAACGTTGGACTTGAATTTTAAACCTGAATAGTTTGATCATTTCTTCCACTGTCAGTGAGTTGAGACATTTCAGACTCTCGTGATAATTTCCTCTGCATCTGAATTATCTAGTGTGACAATGACGTTGTGGTTGTATTGACATTAAACATTAGGTATGGATGGCAACCATTATAATATCATAGATAAACAAGCTTGATGTAACCATCTGACATATAATCAATAATGGCAGAAATATCCATTTATGTTTGTTTAAGATTACGTTGGATAATTAGTATTCACAATGTTTAACATGTTTGTTTCTTCTGTATATTGTTTCCTATGTGCACCTTGATGGTACTGAATCAGGGTTACATACGGCTAAATCAACAAATTTAAATAAATGTTGGTGAATGAGTTTAGTTTTACGCCCCTCTTAGAAATATCACACAAAAAATGGGCTTCACACATAGTCCCCATGTTGGGATTCGAACCCGGGTCTTCGGCGTAAAAAGCGAACGCTTTAACCACAAGGCTACCCCACCGCCCAAATACATGCTGGTAAATAAGAGCGACAAAAAACAAATTAGTCTGACAAGTTGAAAATACGACTTTGATACAAGTGATGTGGAGACATTAACATGAGGTCAAATTGCTGGATGTAAACCTTATAACATCTGTTCTCGAAAAAATTATTCAAAATTCAAAAAATTATTCTAGATTTAAGACCAATGCGTCGGATACCCTTTAGGGACCGCGTTATGATAAAAGCGTTCCTGGTAACCACCACTACCCGTCGGAATCTAGGATTCTTGTCCCTAGCCCAGTATAGCTGGTATTTTGTTAGGTGCAGTTTAAATCATACTCGCGTTTTAAGCGCAAGTGACAATAAGGAATGTTTGTATTATTGTCCTTGAGCTGCACAAAGATTCGGTTATTTCGTTGCAACTGTACAGTCTGTAAATTATATAGTATTACGGACGTCGTGAAACAAAACCAAAAAATCGCCTCATCGAATATTTCAGACGACATATTATTTATTTCAATTAAGATAATTACGCATCACATAAACAATCATAAAATATCAAATGAGATAATTTCATATCAAGACTAATTTACTATTTTAAAGATACTTTTAAATACAAAATACAAATACCATTTTGAAAATCGATAATTTGACATCACGAAACCTAAACATTTCAAACTTAAAAATTCCTAAATATAAAACATTATAGAGTCTGATAAATTCGAATCATGAAATTTAACATTTTAGAATATGATAAATGCGATATGTCAAACACTCCAGAAAGGCATGCCTAATCATTATGAAATGTGAAGCACATGCCAATCATGAATTTACGCAACATTAGACATACAACAGAATGAGTATTATATAATCGTATATGTGAACAAATCTGATGAAAATTAAAACCCATAATGTACGCATTACTCACCGAAATATTTCAAAGAATTTTAGCGAAGACGTCATTAAAGACGCTGCTAGAACTTTGCAAATCTCAAAAACCTATTTTCGCAGACATAGTTTGTGTATGTAAAGGGCATTACATATTAAAAACCTCCGTTATTGGCTTTTTATGTTGTAAAAATACATTAAAAACCGATAAATACCCTTCTGCAAATTAAAAGTTGATAGAGTGCAATATGGATAGAAGGTTGCGTTGTCCACAGTCCAATGTTCAAATCCACCGGATTTCACACATTGCAATGTTTCACAGGTGTCATTTAAATGTATACAAACGTTTAGTTTACAGTGCTACCTTTTGTATTATGCATAGGTATGTAAATACAACACATTGGTAGCATCCTTTTTGTGGAACAACCCAGACATCTAAGGACTGTAAAGGTACAGACGCAGTGTATAAAAATAAAGTGTTCTAAAATGGACATTCGGTAAGTATTGACATTAAACTGCAAATATATCTAGTCTTGATATTTACATCTGACTTCGATCAGTTAGACCGGAGGAGCCAGTGTTTGTACTTTAAACAATCTCTGCTATTAAAGAGACGAGGTCCATCAGTTAAATATACAGATAGGTCATGAAGGTATGTCCTTCTAAATATAGCTTCTCAATGATGTTGGCGGTCATTTGTGGGAATGTTTGGGGCATGTATTTACGACAGGTTGGGTACTGGGTGGTACTTTGGTAGAATTTCAAATGAGCATGTGTCTTAGTGAGTGACTGAGTTTAGGCCGCACTCAGCAATATTCCAGCTATATTGTGTCGGTCTGTAAATAATCGAGTCTTCACCAGACAATCCAATGATCAACATCACAAGCATCGATGTCAACCAAGTCAGCGAGCCTGACCACCCGATCCCGTTAGTGGCCTCTTACAAGCATGGGTTACTGAAGATCAATATTCTAACCCGGTTCTTCACGGTTGCATGTGTCTTAAGCCTTTATCAATGTTCAAAGGGTTTCATACGTAATAACCTATTTGAATTCATTATTACATTATTCACAAATAACATCGATTATTAGTCAGTGACATTTACGGTATCACACGTACTGCTGAGGTAGCAAGCCATGGAAGGAAGCGAGCCACACCAACAGGCGCGAAGACCTTATTCGAGGGTGACAAAAATATGTCATTAATGTAAACTATCACATATGATTCGAATACAAATGAAGAAAAATAACAGTGATGCCTATGACGTAAAGTAAGCCTTCTTTAGATATTAAGCTGAGTTTGGATTGAGGAATATTGGTTTCCTCGACGGAGATGTATATATATGTGCCGGTTAGAAGATCAACAACTGGCGAGATAGTTTGTGCATGACAAGTTAACCTTAGTCAGTGGCCATATACTTTTCGCATTCTAAATATAATCTTCGCGTCAACTTTTATTTGTTTGCTTGCTTAACGAACTTCCAAAGATATTCTGTGAAACAACTCGAAAACCTGCTCTTTGAGGCATCTTCCCATCCAGTCAAAAACCACTACAGTTTAGGAATGTATACCGTCAGATTTTACAACTTTAAACAAAATTTCATATAAGTGAAATATTTCCAGATTATCATCACCATGGTAATAAATGCTATCAATTTCTTTACCAGTTCCACGCTTCTGCACTCACTGTAACCATAACACTATTGTTACATTTTTGTGCCAATTAGCAGTTTCGGGCAAAATGTCGAATCACCACGCAATGTCTGGCGCTGTGTTTGCTTGGGGACTTGGGATATTCTTGTCACTAAGGTAACAAGCAGAACGCAAAGAACACGTGGCCTATGACGTCATTATGGTTGCCTTGTGAATGTAATAGTATTGTGAAATGACCATTGGCTTTGGCATTCACCGGTCAGGTCTGTATGCCATGCAAACAATAAATGTTTCTGTCATGGTATGAACAGTACTTGAACATCTTGGACAGTACTTAGGTCGTCATAGCGTGTTAGCTTGAAATTGTGTCAACGCGTACCTATATGGTCGACTGGGGAATTAGCTCATGTTAAGACGAAGTGTACGTACAATACGTAGACATGACGAAGGAATACGTTGAGCTCAAACTTCTTTAGTTACATGGCATACAAATACACAAGACATTAATAAGGTGAGCGGAGTACCTGATCAACCCCAGGGCGTTTCCTAGGAAACTGCTAGTGACCATAGACGTTTGGTCTTTATGAAACCAACGAGCACGGATTGGCAAACCAGCAATAAGGATCATTCGCATTCGAAACTACGATTATAGGATCCTGCCATGTCAAAGGAACGCAATGGAATAGTGAGTTGGTGGATGTGTGCTGGTTTGACATGTTTAAGATCTCCACGAGGAAGTACGACAGAAGAGATGATTTCAACCTTCCAATAGTCAACTAGCTTTTCATGTCGAGCAATATTCCAGCCTTTGGTGTTTACATTTCACAGCGTTTGGGGTACCACCGAGCATGCTCCTGTCACCAAGATTTCACTCTTGTTTAGGGGTTTGATTAAGGTTACAACATTCAAGCCCTCAGTAAAGCTTTGAAAAAGTCTTATGGTAGACATGTTGAAGACATTTCAAAATTTGATGCATCAGTGATATATGATGTTCCATGCAATTAATTGAATACTCTTCCTTACGTTTCCGTCTTTCTTCAGGTGAACACTTGACTAGACTTAGCTTATGTTTATGACGGGTGCCACCGGTGTGGCAGGATACGCTGGATACAGATAATCCATTGTTGCAATGTTTCTATTACCAAAGCAATGTTTTCTCGAGAGGACAACCAAACTGTGTCCAAAACCAAAGCAATGTTTTCTCGAGAGGACAACCAAACTGTGTCCAAAACCAAAGCAATGTTTTCTCGAGAGGACAACCAAACTGTGTCCAAAACCAAAGCAATGTTTTCTCGAGAGGACAACCAAACTGTGTCCAAAACCAAAGCAATGTTTTCTCGAGAGGACAACCAAACTGTGTCCAAAACCAAAGCAATGTTTTCTCGAGAGGACAACCAAACTGTGTCCAAAACCAAAGCAATGTTTTCTCGAGAGGACAACCAAGCCGTGTCCAAAAGTAATGAAGTTTTGGTTTTCAAAACGCAGGTATGTGTTTTCTAAGATGGAACAACAGTCACTAATCCAGGATTAAAAGTAAAGAATGTTCACATGTATGTTTTTCACCGGTTGGTTCTTTTCGTAATGGTTTTCCTATCGTCCCATCATAGACATTTAGCATCATATAGAGGAGTGGTGAGGTAGCCTAGTGGTCACGCCGCGTACCCGGGTTCGATTCCCTATGGGTGTGGTGTGTGAACTTAATTTCTCGTGTTCTTCCGCTGTGACGTTGCTGGAACATTGTTTTAAGTGGGGTAAAACCATACTCACTCACTCATTCAGCATGTACATTTCAGCCAACACACTGGAAGGCTGCAGTTCATAAGATCTGGGTCTCTCTGCCCACTGGCACCATTTTGCCTTAATTAGATAATTATAGCTGGACTATTGCTCATTCCTTTACAACACCCGAAGGATTGCCACGCTCGTACTACACGAACGGAAACCGTTCCAACCAGCGGACGGCGAGACAAGTACGACCGTACTGAATGAAGGAAGTCCACTACACAGGTGTCCGTAGAGTAAACACAATGTCTGTCCAGGACATATTGATCTCAAAACGGACACACGGGAGGGGTGACAAATATCTAAAACTAACTTGGCAGATATCGATGAAGCTAAATGACCGGTACCAATGTCAATAGTTTGGGTGTGTGTTTGTTGTCTAACGGTGCATTCAACTATGTTACAAGTACGTGACTGCGCCCTACAAATACTCAAATCTGGATCAGACAATCCAGTGATGGCTACAGTAACGATCTAGGCCGCTGGGTAGAATGACACGCCATTCACTAAGTCACCAAATCAGACCGTCGATCCACCGATCGCCTCTTCCGACCAGCAAAGATTGCCAGGGAACAGGTGTAACGTGTGATCTGCTAGACTGAGTACAAACATGTTTTCACAAACACAAAATAAGTGTTAATGTTCAACCTCCTGATATAATGCCATGGCTATAAGCAGCTAGAGTCACCATGGATTACCAGTTACAAGTACATGTAATAGCAAATATGACCAAAACACAATTGTGAGTGGAAATCACTTAAATTGCTTATGAGTAAAACATTCTCTCGTTATGCCAAAAATCCGGGTTCGATCCCGCATGGTTATCATGTGTGAAGCTCATTTCCGGTGTCCTCCATCTTGATATTCCTGGAATATTTCTAAAAGAAGCGCAGACTCATACCTACTCATGATCACTCATGTACTCACTCACTCTCTAACTGGTCAATGTTCTAATCAAACAGCTTCAATCCTGCAGTACAGATTCTAAATCCAGAAAAAATATTTCCCTTCCCCTTCAAAAACAGGTTCCACTGCTTCCACAAATCACCTTGAAGAGCTTTATGGAGTAATTCCTGAAGATTAAACATGTCAACTACCTGTGCTTAACCCTCATTAACAAGCAGGCAGAGACCTGCCCGAACCACACCACCAATACAGTGTATCGAGAAGGAGTCTGTCTGGCCCCCAGCCTCTGCCGCGGCTTCACCTCAGTAATCAGAGACCATCTCTCTGGCACTGGGCTATAATCCCTGATGAAGTCGAGGACGCGACGGAGACATCACCAGCTGCAAACACACCGGCTCTCATCACTGACCCGTCCAGTGTGTTCAGCAAACACGGACTTACTTAATTTGACACAATCAAGGTAGAGTCTTTGGAACAAGACTTGGCAACATGCGCTTTCCTTGTTAGAGTGACCTTGTTGTCTTTTTCTATCCCGTTTGCTCGGATTAAACTATCTACATGGTCCTGTATGTATGAAGAAGGATTTGACCACTGGTCATGACAGATTTACTTGTTAATATGTTTTTTAGATGGTTCTGCCCACATGGTACTGTATGTTTGAAGAAGGATTTGACCTCTGGTCATGAGGGATTTACTAGTTAATCTATTTCTAGATGATTCCTAAGGGAGATTCAGGCCCTGATGTTTTTAGCCGAGTTGACATGTTAAACGTTGACAGGTACGAACGTGGAAATATGTACAGGCCAATAACAAAATTGTATTTGATTTGATTGAAGTTTAAACAGTTTTACTGACTGACTGAGTTTGGTTTTACGCCGCTTTTAGCACTATTCCAGCAACATCACGGCGGGGGACACCAGAAATGGGCTTCACACATTGTACCCATGTGGGGATTCGAACCTGGGTCTTCGGAGTGACGAGCCAACGCATTAACCACTAGGCTACCCCACCACCCTTAAACAGTTTTAACAGTTACTGGTTTGATATATGTGATAAAGGTAACTAGTTTGTTTGTTTTTGGGGGGTTTTTTTGTTTTTTTTATGAAACACACATATCTTTGTCACATTTTATACGTTCGCCGACGAATGCAATATTACGATATGTAAGCTACATGTAGACGAAATACTGGGTTAGATTCGGAACTATATTTTGCCTACATATGTCAGCATTAGCGGAAAAGAAAGAAATTAAACTAAAAGGGGAAACAATGTCCCATTCGTATTCCAGAACCTACGTGTACAGTTTTACACAATATGGTGAAATATTTCCGTCATTTACACAGCACAGTTAAACAATGGAATCTTAAGATAAAAATTTCTTATGATTACGAAAGACGGTTTTGTGGCTTTAATTTTCCGAGGTGTCCGAATTCCTATTCCAGTTAAATGTCAATTCATTAAAAGTGACGTCATAGATCAGTTCGAATTGTAGAGGTGTCACTGCACCAGAAGAATGTGGTTCTTAGGCGTGCCTGTGGTAGATATATTTCTTAGATAGTCCTTTGAATATAGTCACACACACCTTAATGACGGACGTACAGTGTATGTTTCGCAGTGTATGAACCTCTTGTCGATGTCAATATATAGGTATTTTAAGAAAACGTCCAGGTGTACGTGCTAAAATTACAATTAAAATAATGAAAGTTAAAAAGTCTCAAAATGAGTGAGTGAGCTTAATATTTCAGCAATATCACGATGGGGGTCACCAGAAATAGGAGTGACGAGCGAACGGTTTATGCACTAGGCTACCACCGTCTCCCATGACTCAAGGTGCAGCTATATCTGCGAACACGGTGACCGAGGCTAATCATATCAATCACAGGATAGTCTAGACCAAATTGGATTAGGGGCGGTGGGGTAGCCTAGTGGTTAAAACGTTTGCTCGTCACGCCGAAAGCCCGGGTTCGATTCCCCCCATGGGTTCAATGTGTGAAGCCATTTCTGGTGTCCCCCGCCGTGATGTTGCTGAAATATTGCTTAAAGCGGCGTAAAACAATACTCACTCACCCCAAATAAGATTATTTACAGACCACCGTTAAATATCTAAAATATTCCCGAGAGCAGCGAAAGAACTAACGAGTACTTGTGTGGTAGTAGCAAGGTTCGGATGTCATGACGTCTTGTATTTATCAAGTAAAATTGTTTACTAACAGTTTTAAAACGTTCAGATTTGCTCTAAACACATATACAAATACACATTTGGGGGCGGAAGGCAGGCTTGTTTTGTGGAGTTGGTTTCTGTAAAGTCGCTAAGCAGTTGGCCTGCAACCAAACCGTGATTAAAAAATTAAAACCTTCTTTACATTTGCTGGCGACGAGGGGGACCAGTCGCCGCCTGGGGGATTACCATAAAACAGGTGTGCCCATGTAACTGATCGTTTAATGACACCTGATTACCTTGATAATTAGTTCATGTATGTTGATCACCTTCAAGGTAAGATCATAAAAACTATTTAGGTGAGGTGGGGATGAAGTTGCAAGGCGTTCCGGCATTGTTCGGTTCTTTTTTAACCTACGATATATGTCTTTTGTGTTGCTTGCAGTTGTAGAAACAGGGGGTGTTATATACGTCCAATGGCTATGGTTGACCATTTTTTATGTAGTATAAAAGGAAAAACATGTGAGGTTAAGCTTTTTAGTTTTTGTGAACGGCTTCGCTTGAAGGTGTTACTTGGCCTGTTTGTGGATCAGTGTTTGTTACCGCTATATTCGACACGTTGAAGGTCAGAAAAACATGACAAGGCATTTTGGCTGGCTTGTAATAGAAATATGAATAAAATACAGGGGGAAATCAGGCCCTATGGGTAGAATAAATGTATTAGCAGGGGCATTATAGCGAAGAGGGGGCACCACGAATAGGCCTCGCTAACAATGGTGAATTAAACCCGTGACGAGCTAATTATCTAACCGACAGGCTGAGAGCCCTCTCTTAACCATGTTGGTTGGTTGGTTCGTTGTTTAATGCGGCATTCAGCAATATTCCAGCTATATGGCGGCGGTCTGTAAATAATGGGTCTAGACAAGACAATCCAGTGATCAACAGCATGAGCATCGATCTACGCAATTGGGATGACATGACATGTGTCAACCAAGTCAGCGAGCCTGACCACCCGACCCCGTTAGTCGCCTTTTACGACTAGCATGGGTTACTGAAGACCAATTCTAACCCTGGTAATATATGATTTGGGCACTTGCCAGGATGAAATAGACGCATTTTAACGGAGCTATCACGTCTTTAAGTCATTATATAAACATACACTTTATACTCACTTTGTATCTCAGTATATCTGACGCATGCAAAGGCAAGGCAAATGTTCACTTGAAAAAAACGCGAAACTTTGGTAAAAGTCAAGCAGCGGATATAATCTGGGTCACTGCTACGTCAACTTTTGAAATGTCCAACATGGCTGCCACAAACGAATTTGAAAGCATAACTAAAGCCTCTCATCTAAGTACGTTTGTGAAAAACTCGTATTATACTCGTAAAGAGAATATGTTATTTTGTACCCCAGGCATCGCGAATATAGCTGTTGAAATATTGCTGGAAGTAAAGGAACGTTATATTAGTTATCTGAAAGATGAAGAAATGTCTCTTGTTACACTGTGTTGGTAGATGTTTTCATCACCGGAATCTTTACACATCTAAATGTGATACAGAAGGGCGATTTCCTCACTTATCAGCCTGAACCATGTAGATAATATAATATACCTATATTAGATAATATACGGTAACTTTTTATAATATATTTTTTTAATGTTTATTTATTATACGATATTTATATAGCACACATATCCAGGCAACTAGTGCATGCTCAAGGCGCTGGTATTTTTTCCTTCGATCATTGGATGTCAATCTCAACGGCACATCGTATTATCAATCTCAACTCCCTGGGGAGTATACAGCTCTTGCAGCCACTGGGCGCACTGAGTTATTGTGGCTTTCTCATCCTAACGAGGTACCCATTCACATAGTCCCAGTACTTTGTCCAAGTTTACTGCACGTTGCTGTGCCCGCAACTAGGTGTTTGCACATATTCATGTGGCCACCATCTTGTCATATACTAACGGATTCGTGGGTTCTTTTAAGTGCACAGGGTTGTGTTCTATACACTAGGGGTTGTGACAACACTGAAAGAGTCTGAACACAAAGTTGACTCCAAGGTTTTTACACCCGGCACAAGTGGGCTCGATCCCGACAGCTGAACCTCGCTGGATCACTAGCCTGGCGCCTTAGCCAGTTCGCCCACCGCCCACCGCCGCCCCCATTCCCCCACCAAATCTAGATTTGAGACACTCTATATAATGTACCTAATGTACCTAATATAATGTACCTATCTTAGAAGAGGTAATATAACCCGAAGCATCGCAACTGGCTAGAACAAAAAAGTAGTTCTGATATTAAATATTACCACACAGCATCGGGATTAATTTAACATAGCTGAGAGACACATAAAGCAGTTATCCATACACCTCTTGAGTGTCTCAAATCTCAAAGTACTATTTCCCTACAACTTCCTTCCCCACCCCACCCAGAATGTGTTTAGCCGGAGGTTCCCGCACACTGAAAGATCAACAACACTGCACAATGGTTCTTCTGTCCCACTGAAGCGTGAAACAATATTGGCTTCAGTTGATCCTATACACTGTGTAAAGTATAACAGTTTATCACTGCAGAGCTAATAAACTGGCCCAATACTTTCAGCACAGTCATTTTGTTTGGACACTTGTTCAGGAAGAAGTTCCTGGACATGGGGCGTGGAAGGTCACCAGCCGATGGTCTGACCAATATTGACCATAGCTTCCTCATTGGGAACGTGGAAGGTAGACGGTGAACTTTTACTGATTGTTCTTCAGAAAAAAATGACTTTTGCCATAAAATGAGAATATATGCAAATATTGTCTTAACTTTTGAAGGTCAAATATTATTCAATAGGGCAAAGGCCAACTGCAAACATTGACAGTTGTTGCTTTTCAGCTTCATTTAAGTGACTCAACTGTGTCAAACTAATCACTCCCATTACGAAGTCCAATTTTGTAAATTTCATACTGAAAATGCTGTTAGCAATATTCTAGCAATACTCACGGCGTTAAACATCAGAAATGGGCTTCTTCAAACTGTGTACACATAGGGGTATTGAAACCAGGCTGAACCGTCGTACCTTTCTAAGTGCAGTGAGTGAGTATGGTTTGACACCGCTTTCAGCAATATTCCAGCAATATTATTGCAGGGGACACCAGAATTGGGCTTCACACATTGTAATCATTGAACGCGGGTCTGCGAAGTGGCGAACGAACGCTTTAACCGCTAGTCTACCGCATCGTCCCTTTTTAAGTAAAAAGTGAGAATAAATCGTCCAAATTATAATAATACCTATTTTCTAAAAGATTAAATGATTGCTCTCAGGCGCCGCATATTTCTACGTACAGTTTTGCCATTAGAGTTGATAGACACATATTATCGTCGGTTCGAATCCCTGGTTTTCTAGGTACGTCAGCACTCTACCTGTACTTGGCGGTGGGGTAGCCTAGTGGTTAAAGCTTTGGCTCGTCACGCCGAAGACCCGGGTTTGATTACCCACATGGGTACAATGTGTGAAGCCCATTTCTGGTGTCCCCCGCCGTGATGTTGCTGGAATATTGCTAAAAGCGGCGTAAAACCTTACTCACTACCTGTACTTGTATTTTTCACACAGTTGTAAATGCCTGAGATCTACAACCCTTCTGACTTTTCACCCGAATCTGTTTGATACGCGTTCAATTTTCAGTTTCTACTTTTAAATAGTATAACATTTCCGTTATTCGGAAATTTACCACGAAGAAGGTTCCGGTTTTCCGTGATTTAATCTGCGAGAAGAGATGAAATGAGACACGTACATAGCGACATGTGTGCGAGCGCGTATGTGCGTGCGTGCGTGCGTGTGTGTGTGTGTCTGTGTCGATCTGTGTTACGTTGCTGCTTCAAGTAGTTCGGATTACTGCCGGTATTATAACGTTATCCAACTGAGATACCATGACGTATTTTAACATGAATACCCTACCCAGACACAGTCTACTAATTTCGAACCAGCCAGTACTTGTTATATCCCTTTAATTCCTTGCGGTAGACTGGGAAACAAGGACCATTTTAAAATGTTTTTAGACGACGAATCTGAAGAGTCGCTCTGTCTACTAGAACACGGAAGCAGCCCTCCTCTGTAATGCCCATCGCTCATATTTGATCCATAAAGGCATTATCATAGAGAACACAGGAAATATTAACGTCCTAGCTTCGTTTGTTGACAAAACATTTATTGCAAACATTTGTTAATTACCTTTTGGATGTTTGCTGACAAAGTTAATTTCACCGATGTTAACTGAAGGTCTGGGCGCGACGCAACTGAAGAATTTAGGAGCGGTACATTTTTGCAGTGGCGTGGTTGAAAAGTTTTAATTATGCTAAAATTGTTTGATTAGCAGCGAATAGTTACGGATTTGTTTTGTTGGTTTTTTTTAAAAAAGCAAAAGGTCTGGAGCAATTTTATGTGATCTTGACATTGTTTATGTCAACTATTTGTGAGCATGCAGGTGGGGCGATATGAAAAACAGTATCTGTCCTGACGTTGAGCCTAATCCTAAAAACGGGAGTGGGGTAATATTTTGATGTTGCAATAGGATTTTATTCACCAAGTGTAACTTATCCATTTATACAGAAACCATGTGGTTATATGGACTCTGGTCCACATAAGGGGGCGGTGGGGTTCGATTCCCCACATGGGTACAATGTGTTAAGCCCATTTTTGGTTCTCCGCCGTGATATTGCTGGAATATTGCTAAAAGCGGCGTAAAACCAAACTCACTCACTCACTCATTCAATGGTCCACATAATGTAAATAACCATTTTGCCGTTTCATTCCTACAAAGTCAGTTTCGGCGGATAACAGACATTAATTACACTCAGGTGATGACCTCTTGAATATAATGTAATATAGTAGTTATATTATAATGTCGTAGGTCTTTGGATCATTTGCGTCTGATCCAGTAGTTCCGGGTTCGAATCTTATACTCTGGAATGTCTTCAGAGATGCGATATCAGAACGCTTGGTACATAACAGTGCTACCATGGGTTGCACAGATAGTATAGACACAGTCATGAACGGTTCCTACCCATTTCGCTGACATGTAGTATGGGTTGTACAGATAGCATATGCAAAGATGGAAGGTTGGAGTCATCTTGTCTTCCTGGCTGATGCACTATTTAAACCACTTCTGAAATTTGGAAAACAAAATCTTGCTTCCCACATGCGAGTCCATGCAAGAACGAGGGTTTCAGCAAATACAGGTCATACAACCGATTTCTATAATCAATGCATTCTCTACTATTGCTATATAATCCATTGAACAATTCCGATAGTATTCTTTAATGTACAGTGATGGGAGACAATTCTATTTAATCAAGTTTAATGTGCATAAAGTCTTAATTGGTTTTATGCCTTTATGTAGCTCCATTGTAGTGATTATTGTGTGAACTGTGTTATACTGAATTATTAAAGTATATTTTAGACTTTACATGCTAAAATATTCAGGGACAAGTCTCGTATGATTGAAATGTATTTATGAAAACAAGATGAATGAATGTGATGAATTGAAAAGGTAGATTCCCGAGAGGTGTCATTAAACAAATGCCATTACAGCAGTTCTAAACTACCAACTGGTATTAAGCGACTTCTGTAATCTACTTTACTAAAGGTAGCTTCTAGGAAAAATACCACCCATGCTCTCGTCTCTTCCTATCTTGGTAACAAAAATGTTTTATTTCATATTCAATTCCTTGGTATGACATTGTGCCCATGTGATTCAATCAATGGTAAACTCTTCTTCTTGAAAACAAAGTTTCCTAACCAGCCTTATGTAATGGAAAACGCACTGCTCTTGATGATTGTGTTTTAATGTGACATATTTCAAACCACATACAATAAATAATAAATGCATATTGATGATATTGATGAATTGTGACAGTGAACAGCAGTCCTAGTAGTAGCCATATCCAAGACCCTTGCAAACAAAGAAGAGCTATTAGAAGAAGAAGTTCCAGCCAATGTCATTTCTTACGAGTTGTACTCATATATATATTATCGCCTCATTCCCACAGATTAGATATATACCATATGACAAATTAAAGTGGTTAGCAAAATTACTTTCTACAATCTGTCAAAAAATTAACAATGTATACTGGGGATTAAGAATATTCTCAGCACAATCATATTCGCATTTACCTTTCCGAAACCCCTCCAATTCCTCCGTACAGTCCTCCTCCCATTCCGTGGCCTCCTGTAGAGACCTCCACCTGTATCCTCCGTACAGACCTCCCATCTGTGGGTCTCCTGTATAGACCTCCACCTGTAGCTCCGTAGAGACCTCCAATCTGTAGCCTGTATAGACTCCCACCCATAATCCTCTGTACAGACTTGACCTGTAGCCACCGTACAGACCAGCTTTTCCACAGTCCTGTCATACATAGCTCAAAGCACCAGCAAAGGCAGCCACAGCCAAACAGGCAACATATGATACCTTCACTGGCCAGGGAAGGCTTGCTGAGTTTTACATTTTCATTTATTATCAACGTCTACTCACACTTGTTACACCTTTCCCTTCAAGAAAATCGGTAATTCTACCCACTGTCGTCGTTATTTTACATTTCTAACTGTGTTGGTTGAATGGGACTTGATCTGAGACTTATGCTGCTAGATGTGACCTTGAGTTCATAGATCGTAAAAAATCAAAACGCATTTGGAGGATTCAATCAGTATTGCAAATAGTGATCAGCAGTTCGAAATCACCGAACAGTAATATATACGGACCGTTTCTCATCAAACAGTAACGTGAAGTATAGCCTTATAGGACAGGTTAAAAGCTATGTAAAACGCTAAACATCTCATACTTACAGTGTCCTGGATTAGGACGGGAAATACTGGTGTAGAGAGGCAAAAAGCAGTGATGGCCAGCACTTCAAAACAAGACGTTTATATACACCTGCATTCGGTCCACAATCTGAATTGATTTATTCAAGGCAGATTTTCTAATTCAGCACCAATTGAAATTCCTTTTAAGAATTCATTCTAGTTCCGTTTGCTGTGCCTTCAGGGATTATGTATACTGCAAATGTACATGTGTGTAGTGAGCGGGCTAATGATTGGTGGAAGTGATTGCAACACTGACAAATGAGCCGTGACGTAATTATGTCCATATAAGGGTTGGAGTGTGTATAAAGATTAGCATTACTTCAGTGTTATTTTCTATCCAGTCTTATTGGCAATTTCTTTCTATCCTAATGTGTAAGTGAACAATCTTTGTCACACAACCATTATGGGTACCTAGAATTATAATATGCATAATAAACTACAGGATTGTAATTCATCATTTCTGAAATGGTTACTGATAAGCTATTCATTTTGTAAATCAAAGCCAATTCCCAAATCTGGTGTACATAGTGGATTGCCTCTCCAAAAATATGCTGGTCCCGCCATTCTTTCTCTTTCTCTACAGGTTTTGCATTATATGTATGGCTTCAAAGGTAATTATTCTCCTTAAATATTTCTAGAATTCGGTGCGGGTTGGTTCCATGCTGCTGAGCTGGCGATCCATATATTTGACACTCAACCTACTTCTGTTGTATCGATAATAATTAGTTGACTTCCATCCCAACCACTTTCAAGCATCAGTTGGACATACAAACAACAACAGACTTATATAATAGAAAAACCATTTATGGCACAGCCATTTGTGATGCTACCCACCTCACCCATTCCTCCTCTCTCTCTGTCTCTCTGTCTGTCTCTCTCTCTCTCTCTCTCTCGCCCCTCTCCCTCTCTCTCTCTCTGTCTCTCTCTCTGTCCTCTTGCCCTCTCTCTCTCTCTCTCTCTCTCTCTCTCTCTTTCTCTCCCTCTTCCCTGTAAGACACGTCTACACTCCAGTGGTTACGAATTGACAAAGTGTTGTCATGTCAATATGCATCATTCCCATCATACATTCCATAATTAACCTAGCATCAATACTCATTATGTACGTGCATCTCGAGATTTGATTGAAGCACCCATGATGCACCAAAGTAAACACAGTTTGAAAGTCTCTGTAGAAATTGTTCCTTTTCAAGAAGACACTAACTGGCTCCATATGCCGTGTAATCGGTAGATGAAATATGCCTCATAGATGGTGCACTCTGTATGTCACAGTAAACTGAATTTCGTCCAGGAAGAAGTATTTCATTCAGTACATGGAACGAGATAGTAGCTCTTAAATGGTCTTCGCATATCATAACACTGTAAAAAAGAGAAATATGAACTGAAGGTATGGAAAATGATTGAGTGGTAAGTGTTTAGGGAGGATGGGAAAAGGGTAAGTGTAGAATGGTAAAGCTACAGGTGGCTATGTAGGTACGGATCAGTACTGTGGTATGTGGACATATTGCAAAAGCTTTGACTGTACATTGTCATTATTGTACAGATAGCATATAGAGTTAGGTGCCTGTCACGTTGGCAGAATGTCATCAATAGCATTGCTGATGGACTTCATCTGTAACAGGGTGTGTTATGACAGTATAAACTAAACAGAACACGCGTCTTTATCCATGACAACTGTTCCTGGTAAGGCACGGATGTTCATCAAGGAACACAGGGCGTCAAAGCATGAGTATGGAAGGTTTGAGTCATCTTGTCTCCTTGGCTGATGCACTATTTAAACCGTTTCTGAAATTTCAAACAAAATCTGCTTCCCACATGCGAGTCCGGCGTGAAGAACGAGGGAGCCAAAGTAAATACAGGTCATACAAACCATTCTATGCAACTTCTCAATGCATTCTCTACTATTAAGCATAATCCATTGAACAATTCCGATAGTATTCTTAATGTACAGGATGGAGACAATGATTTAATCAGGTTAATGTGCATAAAGTCTTAATTGATTTTATGCTTCTATGTAGCCCATTGTAGTGATTATTGTGTGTGAACTGTGTTACACTGAATTATTAAAAGTATATTTTATGAACACCTTTACATGCTGCATATCTGTATGTCCTGTATGATTGTCGTATTTATGAAACAAGATGACTAACGTGATGAATTGGAAAAGGTAATTCCGGAGACGGTGTCATTAAACAAATGCCATTACAGCAGTTCTAAACTACCAATCGGTATTAAGCGACTTCTGTAATCTACTTTACTAAAGGTAGCTTCTAGGAAAATACTACCCCATGCTCGTCTCTCTCTTCCTATCTTTAAACAAAATGTTTGGTTTCATATTAATTCCTGTATGACATTGTGCCCATGTGATTCAATCAATGGTAAACTTTCTTCTTGTGCAACAAAGTCTAACTGTACTAAGGAATACGAAAATCAAGACTTTGTTTTGATGATTGTGTTTTAATGTGACATATTTCAGTCCACATACAATAAATAATGCATATTGGATGATATTGATGAATTGTGATAGTGGAACAGCAGTCCTAGTAGTAGCCATATCCAAGACCTGCAAAAAGAAGAGCTATTATGAAGAAGAAGTTCCGTAATGTCATTTCTTACGAGCTGTACCCCCTATATATATATCGCCTCATTCCCACAGATTAGGATATGTCACATATGACAAATTAAAGTGGTTACAAAATTACTTTCTTACAATCTGTCAAAGTACAATATGTATACTGGGGTTAAAGACGTAACCGGCACGTCGCCATTGCGTTTTGCAGAGCACTCCCATTCACTCCGTACGATTCTCCATTCCGTGGCCTCCGTGAGACCCGATTTCGCGTCCTCCATTACAGACCTCCATTCTACGTGGCTCATTATAGACCTCCAATTCCGTAGCCTCCGTAGAGACCTCAATTCATGGCCTCCGTATAGACCTCCCTCCAGCAGCATCCGTACAGACCTCCACTCAGCCACCGTACAGACCAGCTTTTCCGTTGAGTCTGTCATGCCATGAAAAGCTCAAAGGCTCAGCAAAAGGCCACAACTGGAAAAACGGGCAACAAGGGCGATAATTTTCATCGTGTGGAAGGGGCTGAAAAAGGAGTTTTACATTACAGTTATTATCAACGTCTACTATACACTTATTACACTTTTCCTTCACTGAAAATCAATTGCTTCTACCTACTCTAAATAAAATTCGTTATTTTACATTTCTAACTGTGTTTGGTTAAAATGGGACTTGATCCTGAGACTTATGCAACTAGATGCTGACCTTGAGTTCTATAGATCGTAAAGAGCATCAAACACATTTTGGGAGGATTCAATCAATTATTGCGGTAATTCGATCAGGCAAAGGGATTTTCGAAATCACCGACGCCCAATATATGCGGACTGCTTCTCAATCAAACAGGTAACGTGAAGTATAGCCTTTATAAGGGACAATTTAAAAGCTATGGAAACGCTAAGCATCTCATGCCTACAGAGTGTCCTGATTGGAGCGGGAAATGCTACAATTGTAGAGGCAAAAGCAGTGATGGCCAGCGCCTTCAAAACAAGACGTTTATATACACTTGCACGACCGGTCCACACACCGGAATTGATTTATTTCTGGTAGATTTTTCCACAATTCAGCAGCACTAATTGGAAAATTCCTTTTTAAGAATTATTCTAGTTCCGTTTTGCTGTGCTTTCAGGGATTATGTATAATGCAATGTATGTGTGTGTAGGAGCGGGCTAATGATTGCAAAGTGATT